>NC_142930.1:164912861-165005014 GCF_046866305.1 Octopus bimaculoides
GATCTGCTTTAGACAGAATGATGGAGGAAACACGCTGTAAGAAATTGATGGACAACCAGCCTCAAGGAGGTAAAATGGAGCGAAGTGGGTGAGTCTGTGCCTTCATTTTCCTATTCCACAGTTATTTTTTTAATTAATGAAGTATTTACATAGCTTCTTAGGAGTTACTGGTCCTCCTAGAAATAATAGCTGATTCTTCCTTAAATCACCCAGCATCATCTTAGAAAGATGACACATTAGATTATGTATTCCTAGATATACTATGTCTGAAATAGGCTGGAATGCTTTTAATCATTGGCCTGCTTGATCAAGGTTGACCTTGGGCTAAACAATAGCAGCAAACTAATTCTTCCTCAAATCACATTGTTTTATATATATATATGTGTGTGTGTGTGTTTGTGTGTCTTGTGTTTGTCTCCCTAGCATTGCTTGATAACCGATGCTGGTGTGTTTATGTCCCCGTCACTTAGCGGTTCGGCAAAAAGAGACCGATAGAATAAGTACTAGGCTTACAAACAATAAGTCCCGGGGTCGACTTGCTCGACTAAAGGTGGTGCTCCAGCATGGCCGCAGTGAAATGACTGAAACAAGTAAAAGAGTACATATATATATATATATATATATATATATATATATATATATATATATATATATATATATACACACACACATAAATATATACATACATATATGTATTTGTGTGTGTGTTTGTATTTGTGCCCCCATCTTCATAACTTGTTTATGTCCCCGTAACTTAGTGGTTTGGCAAATGAGACCAATAGATTGAGTACTAGGCTTACAAAGAATAAGGCCTGGGGCCCATTTCTTCGACTAACACCCTTTTAGGCAGTGCTCCAGTATGGCTGCATCAGGTGGCTGAAACAAGTAAAAGAACAAAAGAATATGACCCCGCAAAGGTCATATGGACCCTTGTCCATCCTTGTGTTCTGAGTTCAAATTTCACCAAGGTTGACTTTGCCTTTCATCCTATCAGGGTCGATGAAATAAGTACCAGTTGTGTACTGGGGTCGATGTAATTTATTTACCTGCTCCCTTGAACTTGTCAGCCTTATGCCAAAATTTGAAACCAATATTAATTATTGAAATTAAGTTTCCATTATCTCATTGCAAGAGAAATTTTAATTAATTTACATTTTTTACTCACTACATTATGTTAGCACTCGCTTAACTGTTGTTTCATTCAGATGGTGACCCTAAGTTATTGCCCTCTTGATACAAATGAGGATGATAATGACACTGATTTGGTGGTGTGGTGGGTGATGTTGGCGGTGGCCTGCCTACTTACCTACCTACCCTTATCCCTTCCCCCTCCCCTATTCATCCTTCTCTTTCTTTCTTTCTTTTTTTTTCTAATTTTTTGTTTCTTTTTTAATCCTTTACTCTTTAGATCTCGAAGTAATCAGTTTTTGCAAACAATTGAGAGAATCTGCAGCAGACCATCATATATGTGTGGCGGAACGAGACGAGATGCATCGGAGGATCTACTGCAGTTACGGTTTGCCACTGGGAAGATCCATCTAATAATTACATCAAGCAAATTTGGTAAAACCCTTTGGATTACACCCATCATCATCATCATCATCATCATCATCATCATCATCATCATCATCATCATCTTCATCATCATCATCATCATCATCTTCATCATCATCATCATCTTCATCATCATCATCATCATCTTCATCATCATCATCATCATCATCATCTTCATCATCATCATCATCTTCATCATCTTCATCTTCATCATCATCGTCATCATGATCATCATTTAACTTCCATGTTCCATGCTGGCATGGGTTGGAGAGTTTGACAGGATCCAATCAGTCTGAAAGACATGTCATGCTTCAGTCTCTGCTTTGGAATGGTTTCTATGGTTGAATGCCCTTCCTCACGTCAACTACTTCACAATGTGCACTGGGTGCTTTTTCTGTGCCATCATGTGGCCATCATGAAACCCCAATGAGTTGGCTCTACACAAAGAATTGAAGGGTTAAAGTATGGAAGAAGTGGATTAAAGAAGTTTGATTAAATGGAGCCGCCTGAAACGGTTATATTCCATTAATACCTGACATCCTGTTCCTTATTTGATTTACACATCCATACATACATCCATCCCAGCTGCATCCTTGTTACACGCGAAAAGCCATTACCAAGAACACTTACTGAAATGATTCATGATCGTTGCCATGTAATGTCCTTATATGACTTTTAAGCCTGGCCAAGCTTTTACAAATTTTATTACTTACTCGACAACTGTGTTGGCTGGCTGGAGAAACTGGTGCCACCATATGCACTCTCTTAACATGCCTTTTTAGACGTCCAACTGAGAGGCACACCCTTCCACATTTTACACACATTCTGTTGTGAATTTTAATAGCCACATCATTTTTATCGTGGGTCGATTTCTATGAGAATTTTGATGGTTCACTAAGCCTGCATGACTCAAACACCTCTTCCCACAAACCACACACATAAAAAGCAACATACATACATCCTCGTCATCGTTTACCGTCCGCCTTCCATGCTGACATGGATTGGATGGTTTGACAGGAGCTGGCCAGGCAGAAGACTGTATCAGATTTCTGTGTCTGTTTTGGCAGGGTTTCTACAGCAGGATGCCCTTCTTAACACCAACCACTTTACAGAGTGGGCTGAGTGCTTTTTACATGGCACAAGCACACAAGAGGTCAGTTTTGCCTGCCCTTTCCGTTGTCTGACCTTTGAGTTTCATAAACTTCTTAACCTGGCGTGTCTTCACCATTTCAAATTCTTTCATGTACGACTTTTCCAGATCTTGTTGGATTCTCTTTTAGTCATCATCTCTGGTTATTTTCCTAAGTAATGAAGATAACCTCTCTTTGATTTCGTTATTTAGTTGATGTTTTTTCCAACGGTTGTAATGGATCCTCTCACGGACGAGGACATGTCCTGCCCTTTCCGCTCAGCTTTGGTTTGATTTTAACAGCTGGATGCCCTTCCAAATGCCAATCACTTTGCAGTGTTAACTGGATGCTTTTTACATGGCATCAACACGGGCAGGGGCACCAAGTAACTCACAAAATAAAGATCTTTTGAGAAGGGAAGAGGGGCATTGGAGGAGGAGATCTTGTGCCAGATGATGAAAGGTTAGAGTATGTGTGTGTGTGTGTGTGTGTGTGAGAGAGAGAGAGAAATTAAATATTAAAGTATTTTCCTTCTTTTGTTTAAAAGTACTTTTTCTGAAACAACCATCAATGTGCTTTGTCAGTGATTGATGGATTGCCTGATTGCAGGATAGAGAAAGCCAGCATGTCTGTCACTGGAGGATAAATGAATCTAAAACAATAGAGTCACGTTTGTTGTTTGTGCTGATGACAAAAAAGAGATTTGAAAGTTCTGTTATCAAATACCAGGAGTGGTGGTGGTGGTGGGGGGGGGGGGTACGTAGAAGTATTTGAAAGCTTCTATTATTTCGGTGATCAAGTTAGCAGTGGAGGTGGATGCTGCTGGAATAAGAATAAGCTGGGGAAAGTTCAGAGAGATTCTTGCTTTGTTGGTAACAAAGGGCCTCTCCCTCAGAATGAAAGGTAGACTGTATGCTGCCTGTGTGTGAACAGTCATGCTCCATGGCAGAGAAATGTAGGACATGTGAAGGCTTGAAAGAAATGAAGCCAGCATGCTTTGCTGGACGTGTAATGTCAGTATGCATGTTCAACAGCATAAATGTCTTCAGAGAAAAACTGGGGATAAGAGGCATTAGATGGATTGTGCAAGAAAGATGAATGCTCTGGTATGATCATGTGATGCTTATGGACAAGGACAGCTCTATAAAGAAGTGCTGATCTCTAACTATGGAGGGAACCTGTGGAAGAGGTAGACCCAGGAAGACATGGGATGAAGTGGTGAAGCATGATCTTCGAATGTTGGGCCTCACAGAGGCAACGACAAGAGACAAAAATCTTTAGTGATATGCTGTGCTTGAGAAAACTCCTCAAGTGAGGTGAAATTGTGGCCATTGTCAATGTCATGTGAATGGCACCTGTGAAATCATATTTGTGGCCATTGCTGGTAGCATGGTCTTTGAATGTCAGGCCTTATAGAAGTTAAGACAAGTGACTGAGACCTCTGAAGATATGCTGTGCTTAAGAAGACTTGTCAAGCCAAGTGAAATTGCAGAGATGACTGTCGCCAGTATCATGTAAATAGCACCTGTGAAATCATAGTTGTGGCCATTTCCAGTATCATGTAAATGACACCTGTGTTGGTGGCTCGTAAAAAGCACCTATTACAGTCTTGAAGTGGTTGGCTTTAGGAAGGGCATCCAGCCATAGAAACCGAGCCAAATCAGACTGGAACCTGGTGCAGCTCCCCAGCTCACCAGTTCCAGTCAAACCATCTAACCTATGCCACCATGGAAAGCAGACTTTAAATGATGATGATATATATATACAACGTTGATAATAATATTTTCAAAAACACGTAGTTTGGTATAGAAATTATTTTCAAAAGAACAAATTCAATATTCAATTTTTCACACACACACACCACATCACGTCATCGTCATTTAATGTCCATTTTCCATGCTGTCAGTGGTTGAACAGTTTAACAGTATCTGGCAAGCTCCAGTCTCCACTTTGCTGTATTTTCTCCCACTAAATGCCCTTCCTAAAGCTAATTTCTTTACAGTGTGTTTTGGGTGCATTTTTGAGGGTTAAATAATTTCTTTGAAACATTTCAGCTGAAAATATTAACTTCATTCTTCATTTCCCATTTTTCTCTTTTTTTTCTCCTTGCCTAGATGCTGCATCCAAAGAGTCCTTCATTCGACAGAATGGTCTGCCTCTTTTAGTAATGGCGCTGCGGGCAGTAAGTGGATTGTTTCTTGCATCTAGGATAAAGTGTACCATGTCTGTGTTATAAAGTATTATTTGCTTAATAAAATCTATCATACTTATATACTAAGATCTTATCAGATCTACCGTGTAGTAAGATCTATTTGTTTGTCTTCATAATTTTGAACATTTTTCATAACCTTTCTTATAACAATGATGTTTAGTTACACATGATGACACATTGCAAGAAATATTTCTGCTTTTCTTTAAGGCACCAGGTGAAAAACAGATTGTTGATAACATCCTAAGCACTTTGCTGGAACTTCTCCATAAACCTTGTAAGTTCAGGCTTTGCTTCAAAACAACACTTAATAATTGTTGCTAGTTTTATATCCTCTGTTTCCCATCGTCCCGACCAACTTGCAGAAATGTGTGTGTGTATGTGTGTGAAAGAGAAAGTGTACATATAAATGGAAAAAGATCATACATATCTTCCTCCAGTCCCTGGTTTCTACATTATTGATCTGTGAGCCCCACTCAATCTCTGTCCTTGCCACACTCGCCTGCTGAACTCATTAAAAGATCTGAGTGAAAAGGAGACAAATTTTGAAAAATGGATGTCTAAAAACTGAGTGTTTCTAAAATCCATCAAACAGGTTCAATTCTGCTGTATGGCGTCTTGAGTAAGCTGACCAATGCCTTGTGAGTGAAATTGGTGGAGGGAAACAGTACAAAGCCCATCAGCATCATCATCGTCATTTAACATCTGCCTTCTAAAGTGGCATGGGTTGGATGATTCAACATGATCTAACATCCATTTTTCCATGCTCTCATGGGTTGGTCAGAATTTGTTGAGACAAATTGTCTACAGCCAGATACTTTTCCTGTTGCCTACCTTCATGTTTCCAAGTATATCATCATCATTATCATCATCATCTTTTAATGTCTGTTTTTCTTGACGTGATTTGGATGGTTTGACAGGAACTGGAGAACTTCCATTGTGGGTTTTGGCATGCATTTTACAGCTGGATGCCCTTCCTAAAACCAGCCACTTTTCAGAGGGTACAGGGTGCCAGTGCTTTTATAAACAAACACCCCCCACCCCCCACACACGTGTGCATGTTATTAAGTACAGAAACACATACACACACACAGGCATAGACACATTTTTCAAATATTATCTTGGCTGTTGTACATCTTTCAAAGAATTCTGTGACTTAAATAACTGAAAATAATTTCTGTCTTTATTCTTCAGCAAATAGTAAATATATCGCAATATTGGTCAACTGTGATGCCTGTAGTATACTTCTACAGATTCTAATGTCTGAATTTAAAGAATCTTTACCAAGAGAAAGCTTAATGATGCAACTGCATCAGTTGTTAGCAAAGATTGGTGCAAAAGGTAAGAATTTTACTTTCTGTTTGGTTTTAGTTGGTCAGTGGAGACAGTTGGTGCCCTTCACTATGTTGATCTTGAGGGCTCTTCTTTGACTCCTGAAATGCCTGGAGTTCCGTGGCCTTACTCAGAGTATGATCTGCAAACCCTCGACTGCTAACTTCCACTATTAAACACTGTGTCCTCCATCCATTCTTACAGCAGTCCTCCACCAACTCCTCATACATGGTTCTCTTCCCCTCTTGAGCATCCTCCATCCTTTCCTCCCAGGACACTGTTAACTTCAGAAGGACTAGATGCTTTGTTGTCCAGGAAACCAAGATGACATCTGGTGTTAGCAAGGTCCAGGTGATGTGCATTGGAAAGTCTAGCTTTTTTTGCCAGATCTACTTCCATCACCGTGTACCATTGTGTGTAAAATAATCCCTCAGAGTTGCTCCCGGACCTTTACATCAGCCTCTCTCCTTCCTTGGAAAAGGTATATGTCTGGTTGTAATCCAGGTATTTTTGCAGTCACTGGTCCCCTTGCTGATTGCCTCAGCAATGGTGTTGAGGGTATGTTTATGTCTCCAGCAATAGTTTGATCACTTGGAGTAGCTGCTTAAGATGTGCATGAGGGTGTCTGCTTTAGAACACAAGGAGCATGAAGGGGCTTCTGCTAAATCCCATGTAAACAGGTGAGATGGGCTGAAGAAGACATCATGGACCCCCAGTGACAGTAATATTATAGTGTGCTGCAAAGGTAACTATGAAAATACTGTAGGATGCTGGAAGGACACTGGGGTATGCAGTGCCAGGGTGTGGGATTATATATGGATTATAGAGACAGGAATATCTTAGTGTAGTGGTAATGAGTTGAGCATTATATTGTGATCTTGTTAATGTCACAAAATTAAATTTGTATGTTTTTTCTTTTAGATCCGAAATTCCCTGTAAAAGGAAGACTATGCCAGGCCCTCGGAATTACTTTGAATCTTATAAAAACTAACACAACACATTTCAAAAATTTGCTACCATTATTACGGGTGCTCAAAATGTATTCTTCAAATAGTAAGCATTTTTCTCTCATTATATTTTGCTAAATTTTTATTTAACTAGGTGTGGTGCATGGATAAGAAGCTTGGTTCCCAACCAAATGGTTTAAAGTTCAGTGCCACTAGACAGCACCTCAGTACCCTGGACAAGTGTTTTCTATGATAGCCTCAGGTTGACCAAAGCCTTCTGAGTGGATTTAGTAGATAGAAACTAAAAGAAGCCTGTTGTGTATATATACATATCTCTCTCTCTCTCTCTCTCTCTATCTATCTATCTATACATCATACACACACACACACATACACACATACACACAGCAGGCTTCTTTTATATGCATGTGAGTGTGTGTGTGTGTACTGTTGTCTTGTCATCACATGATGGTTGTAAACTGAGCGTCAGTGTTGTACATTCATTGTTGTCGTTGATTTCCATTTTCCCTTGTAAAACGTGTTTAGCCATGGAAAATATTACTTTGCTTGGAAACAGGTGAAGTTTGGTGACAGGAAGGGCATCCGGCTGTAGAAAATCTGCCTCAGTGAATTCCATCTCACCCATGCAAACATGGAAAAGTGGACATTAAATGATGATGATGATGATGAATGGATGTAAGGGTGACTCAGCAGGGTAAGTGACTCTGGTGTTGGCCATTTTAGTTACTGGAGCCCAATACATCATATTTGTATCACCACTTCTATCCTGAACCTCTTGGAAGAGATACATAGCTGTTAACAGTCCAGTCTATTTTCATGTGAAATTGTTACCATAAAGACCTTGCTAAATCTGACCTCACCTGTGCTTGGGCCACGTTAAAAGCACTAAGTCCACTCTGCTGAGTGGTTGGTGTTAGGAAGGGCAACCAGCTGTAAAAATCCTGCCAAAACAGTTACAGAAGTCTGGAACAGGCTTCTGCCTGGCCAGCTTTTGGGAAGACCATTCCACCCATGCCAGCATGGAAGATGGACGTTAAACGATGATGATGATGAGGTGGTGCAGCCTGCTACTAAGAACAACAACAACACAACTGTATCATTAGACACTGGTTTGTTAATTTGCAATTTCAAGATCAAATCCAACCTTAAGTAATAAGAAAACCGTCAGATTTCAATCTTGTGTGTCTTCTGTATAATTTTTACAAAAAAAAAAAAAACATGTAAATCTTGAATGATGTTCTTAAAATCCAGTAAGTTAGGGGACATTGTAATGGAGAGAAGTTTTGGCATTGCTCATTTGATGCTGGCTTGTTTGACATCAAATATCTTAATATATCTCTCCTCCACTTCTCTCTCTCCCCCTTTCTCACTCTCTTCTCTGTCTGTCTGTCTGTCTCTCTCTCTCTCTCCATACGTATAAGCATGTTGAGCCTGTTTCTCTTTATGTGTATGAAGAGAAAGAAAGTGTGTATGTCAGTCATGTCCAACTACTAAATTGTATTCTCTCTCCCTCTCCCTCTCCCTCTCTCTCTTCACCTGTTCTCGTGTGTGCTTGTGTGTGTTGCTAGAACAGGCTGAAAATCCAGTCAGCTCTGCCAATTTATCAGCATCCAAACAGCTGCATCCAATAATCTCGTTCCAACAAAAGCAAATCAAATGTCCATGTAATTTGGTAAATCCATAACATTTTAGGAGATTCAAAGATTAATTCGATTAATAACGAAGCAGAAAGGAAGAGATAGGACCAGAATCAGAGGTGTGAAGTGTATTTGTGGTGTCATTCACCTCTGGCCAACAAGTTGGAATTTCAGTAGGAACACAAGTTCACATGTGGTCCCCAGTCACATGCCTACACACTTCAGGATTGTGTGATGCATAGCAGTTCATCTCGTTGTCTATTGTTGACCATTGCAGAGGATTCGCAGATCTAGTCACTGCCGGTGATCAAAGCAGATACAACCTGGGTTTGAAGCAAGTTCTAGAGATATGCTTTAACAAAAGCTAAGGGGTGCCTCACTCCCAGTGGTCTTCCAACACATTGGATACCAATCTGGAAATTCTGAGAGCATGTGCTTTGTGAAGTGATCAGGTTTGCAAAGCAATGCGTGAGAGAGAACCAAGATGTCATTGGTGAGAAGTGTATTTGGAATGATGACGGGATGTTCATCATTAATATGGAAGACACGAAAGTGGTGTGAAAGTGCTATTATGAGAATCTACTGAAGGTGGAATATGCATGGGATAAAGAGGGGTTACTATCAGTCTCTTTTGCCGAACCACTAAGTTATGGGGACGTAAACACAACAGCATCGGTTGTCAAGTGATGTTGGGGGAACAAACACACATATATACACACACACATACATACATACATATATATATATATATATATATATATATATATATATATATATATATATATACATATATACGACGGGCTTCTTTCAGTTTCCATCTACCAAATTCACTCACAAGGCTTTGGTCAGCCTGAGGCTATAGTTGAAGGCACTTGTTCAAGGTGCCACGCAGTGGGACTGAACCCAGAACCATGTGGTTCGTAAGCAAGTTAATTACCACACTGCCACTCCTATGCCTATGTATATTCAAAATCTTATCATTATCAGCCTAGCAGCTTTCTTTCCAATGCCCCATAAACGTTTCTTATCAGTTATTCACATGCCCAACCAATCTGTCAGCTGATGTGAAATTGGCACATCCACCTGACACAATATCTCTCTGCCACATATGATTTAAACCCTGAAACCTGATGCAGTCTTTGAACCCATCAGAACCTGTTAAACCAGTCAATCGATGCCAGCATGGAATATGGACGTTAAATGATGAGGATGTATATACTGGAACTATTAAACAACCTAAATGTATTGAAATATGCATGTTTTTATATCTGAGAATTGTGTTGTTGCAGGTTTGCCACTTTCTGCATGTTTGAATGTCTACATCCATAAACCATACATATATATACTCATCTAGAATTACATTTTCGTTGCAGATACAAATGCCTCATATTTAGTCAAGAATACCTGTATTCAATTGATGACTAGAATTATCACCAACTGCTGTAGAAATCATAACACTATCATAAAACATGCTCTGGAAATTCTCTGCAATCTAACCAAAACCAGTAAGAATTTTTGTATTGAAAAATATTCCTTGTTCAATTCTATTAACATAACTGTTGTATACCACTTTTGGCACTGAATTCCAACACTACAGCATTAATTCACAAGAAATGGTTGAAACAATGACAGCTTACATCTTATCATTATGTCTATCTAACCATATAAGCCATCATATATTACAATCTTGGCACTATAAAACATCAAACCATACATTCATATCCATCTACTTCCATTTTGTTCCATGACTAATTTTCCCCCCTTTTCCTATATCCTTACCTGTGCTGCTACCAGATAGGTGGTGCAGGAACTATTTGAAACTTTCCCCCCAGAATCTTGTATCGCACCAGAAACAAAAATACCATTTTAAAGGTCTTTATTCACAAGGGTAACACTTAATTCACTGATTATTTCTGACTTCACCATTATCAGTTTCTTGGAACTGGACAATATTGACCACAGTGGTCACTCAGAAACCAGTTTTACCTGGTAATATGAACCATGGTTTTATCAATTGTTTTTAGGTACCTATATTGTTGGAAGCAGATATAATAATGGTTTCTAATTTAGGCACAAGGCCAGCAATTTTTCATGGGGAGCGGGGTAGTTGATACCATTGACCCTAATGCTCAACTGGTATTTATTTTATTGGCCCACCCCACAAAAGATGCAAAGCAAAATCAATCTTGGAATTTGAACTCATATCATAAAGATGAACGAAATGCTGCCGAGCATTTTTCTTCTAATACTGATGATTCTGCCAGCTTTCCACCCTATTAAATATAACAACAACAACAACATCAACAACAACACTGTTTGGAATTTTTATTATTTGCTGTTTATTAATTTTGTTTTCCTTCATTAAAAAAAGTCGGAGCTAATTGGTACTAATTATCTGTTGCTAGAGAAACATGCAGTACGTGCTGTAAACTTTGATAATATTCCTACATTCCTCACCATGCACTGTGAATGGCACCCCAATAATTCCAAGCACAAATATGTCACTGAACGAAGACTGATTCTCACATTCCTGAAAAATCTTACCAACACCAGTAAGTGGAAATCTTTATTTCAGCAATTCTAGCATTTGCAAGCAGAACAACAACAACACTGATCTATTACAAGTGTGTGTGTGTTGTGTGTGTGTATGTTTGTACACGTACACACACACACACACACACACACACACATACATATATACATATATATATGAAGGTGCATGGCTTGGTGGTTAGGGTATTGCACTCTCTGTTGCTAGATCACAGGTTCAATAGCTGGGCTGAGCAACACGTTGTGTTCTTGAGCAAAACACTTTATTTCATGTTGCTCCAGTTCACTCAACTGTAAATGGTAACCCCTGTGAAGGAACAGCCTTCTGATTGGAGGGAATGTTGTCCACCCCACTTAGCCAGTGGGGTGACAATATTCAAAAGCTAAAACAATGAGAAACACTTTATGACCAGCGATGTGTAACATCATAGTCTAATAATCTGACTGAAACTGTATATATATATATATTATATTTATGGATTTGTTTTTGCAAGATTCTTGATGTGAAACCATGTTGAAACAGATAATGTTATATTTGGGGATGATCCTATTCTGGCAATTAAAATCACACGCACTATTTATTTGCACTTTAGCGTTATTATTATTATTATTATTAGTAGAAGTAGTTTATTTGTCAGATATATAAGCACACGAGACCCACATACACATGCCAAACGCATAGATACATATGCACATGCATGTATACACACACACACACACACACACACACACACATAGATATGGATGCAAAAGCATACATACCACAGAAAGATGAAATGGAATCTTGGGATGGGACAAGACCAGAGAGAAAAGGCGACATTGAGAGGAGAACAGAACGTCATTGAAGAAAGAACTCTGATAAATAAACTAATAATAATAATAATAACAGTAGTAATAATTATAAAGTGAAGGTCAAATAAACAGTGTATGTGTTTATTGGCAAAATGAATGTCCCCCAAATATAAAAATATATAACAATATATAACAATATATATATGTATATATATGTATATATATATATATATATATATATATATATATATATATATATATATATACAGAATGTTCTAAAAGTCTCTCCACAGTAAGTATTTTATTGCAAAATAAATGTTTATAAGATGGTATAAAGAATACAAAAGAATATATTAGACTTTACAAGACTTAAAAGAAAAAACTTTATAAGAGGTGTTGAAAGTGTCGTCCTTCATTTCCAATACATAAAATTTAATTACAACATCTCCTCGACTGATCACATCTGCTGCCTCTGTTGCTGAATGTTACATGAATGCACTGTGTTGGTTGCGTACAGGTTAGGATGCTTTCCTTTGGTTGGTCGATTGGCTGGTAGGTAGTAGAAAGATCACTCTTTGGATGAGCTCCAAATATACTGAATGGTTCTTTTGTATAATGTTGATCAGCTTTTAAAAGGTAAATGGTTCTTTGACTCTCTCCTTGTTTTTTTCTCCCTCCATTCCTTTTTTGATATTACTTCATTTATGTAGTGCCAGTGCCACATAAAAAGCACTTGTGCCAGTGCCTTGTGAAAAGTACCTGTACTGGTGCCATGTAAAGAGCACCCCATAAAGTGCTTGGTGGTAGGAAGGGCACCCAGCCATAAAATGGTTGGCATTAGGAAGGGCATCCAGCCATAGAAACCGTTTCAAAACAGACAATAGGAGCTGGGTGCAGATCTTTCACTTGCCATTTCCTGTCATTACCCTACAACCCATGCCAGCATGGAAAATGGATGTTAAATGATGATTATGATGATGATGGTGATATGTATGTCGTTGCTGGTGGTGGTGGGGGACTGTTACTAATTCCAATATGAACGTTTGGCATGGAGGTAAATGTTGCCGATCTTCAGATGTAGGTTGGTGAAAGAGACATTGCTAACCCACATGTGTAAGCTGGAGATTGGGGAGGAGGGGGAGCGTTGCTAATCCATATGAGTAGGTTTGGTAAGAAAGAGGTTGTTTATTAAGTCCAATCGTAGCCAGCTGTAAGCATTTAACTGTTAGTTTGGCCATGGGAAATGGAGATAATGTTTGTATGTCATTATCATCACTATCTTTGCCACCACCACCACCACTGCCACCACCACTGCCACCATTGTCAGTAGCAACATTATCATCAATATCATTGTTGCCATCATCTTCATTTACATTGCCATCATCATCATCATCATCACCACCATCATCAAAAATATTCCTCCTCCTCCTCCTCTTCCTAGTCATCACTTACCATTGTTTTCACGGTCAGTCTTCATAGGATTGCTATTGCCATAACTGTTGTCATTGTCCATCTTGTTCTCCTGATCAATATTGTAAGGTGCAGGCATGTTGTGTGCTTGAGGAGTTTTTGCTTCTGAACCGCATGGTTTCGGGTTCAGCCTCACTGTGTGACACCTTGACCAAAGAGCCAAAAGTGGATCTGGTAGGCAGAAACTGAAAGAAACCCATTCATGTGTATGTGTGTGCGTGTGTGTTTGTTTGTGTGTGTTAGTGTCTCTCTGTCTTGACATTGTGTGATAGTTGTAAATGAGTGACACTGTTATACCAGCAGTGTTGTTCACTTCCATTCTTCTGTGAGAACATGTTTAGTGACAGGTGAATATTATTGTACTTGGAAACAGGTGAGGGTTGGCCACAGAAACAACATCCACCTGCATAAAACCTGCCTCAACAAATTCAGTCCGACCTATGCAAACATGGAAAAGTGGACATTAAAGGATAAGGATGGTACACGTGTGTGTGTGTGTAGCTGTGTGATAAGAAGTTTGCTTCCCAACCACATGGTTCCAGGTTCAGTCCCACTGCATGGCACCTTGGGCATGTGTCTTCTACTATAGCCTTGGGCTGACCAAAGCTTTATGAGCAGATTTGTGAGATGGAAATTGAAAGAAGCCCATCATATGTGTGTGTGTGTGTGTGTGTGCATGTCTTTGTGTCTATTTTTGTCTCCTCACACCCCACTGCTTGACAATTGCTATTGGTGTGTTTACATCCCTGTAACTTAGCAATTCAGCAAAAAACACCAACAGAATAAATACCAAACTTTTCAAAAAATAAGTACAAGGTCACTTCGTTCAAGTAAAATTTCTTGAAGGCAGTGCTCCCGCATGGCCACAGTTTAATGACTGATATGAAAGATAAAGGAGGTGTGTGTGCATGCATAACATTACAGTATGCTGTATTTGCTCTCCTGAAACTGCTCTGTCGTTGTCTAACGATGTTAATGCTACCTATTTCTAGAGTCTGGAAGAGCTGCATTCCTCATGGAAGATGGGGTGAAATTGATGTATACCACTGCAAGAGAGGGTGTTGACACTGGGGACACTGAGAGCCTCGTTCTCCTCTCCAGCTCAATTCTTAGAAAATGTTGCCCCATTGAATTGCTTCCTTTGGATCACTTTGAAAATTTGATCACATTCGAACTACCAGTTCCAGACAACAGCGATAACCATTCTGATATAAGTTGTTCAGGTAAGCAAGCGCCATTTGTTGTTTTCAGAAATAAAACTGTAGTAGTAGTAGCAGCAGCAGCAGCAGCAGCAGCAGCAATGCTTTGACCCTTTTGACACCAGCACACATGAAACTTCCCCTGATTCTGTAATATGAACTTACCGTTTTAAGGTGGTCTAAAATGAAAACCTATCAAGATATCATGTTAATTTACATTCAAAGCACCATCTTAATAATAAAATTATTTTACTAAATTTTTCATTATTTACAAACTTAATTAAAATGAAGATACAGTAATCTCTCGCCTGCGGTTCACCTATCGCAATTTATTATTTAAGCTTACCTTGATCCGTCCATGGTGTTGTTTTACATTTATAATAAAATAAATAGATACAATTTCGTTTTTGGATTTAGTTTGCAAGATTCTTTATGTGAGTTCGTGTGTTGAAGCATATTCTGTTGTGTCTGGAGAGAGTCATTTTCTTCTTGTACCTTATAATTTAACACACTCACCGGTAAAATTTACACTCATTTCCTTCTTTATTTTTCTAAAATTTTCGTTGCATCTTGCAACCTTTTCAAAAAGGTTGCAAGACACAATGAAAATTTGAGAAAAATAAAAAAGAAATAAGTGGAAATTTTACGGGTGAGTGTGTTAAATAATAAGGCACTAAAAGAGAATGACTCTCCTCAGACACAACAAAATATATACAAATTATAGAAATAATTTTAAAAATATACAGCATAGTACTGTTTCTACTTCATGGATCTTTTTCACCTACCGTGGGCGGTTTTTGAACATAGCACCCACAATAGTGAAGGGATTACTGTAGTGTCTTTTAATGGAGATATCGTAACATACGAGTTACAGTGTTCTAAATTATAACCTTACAGCAAAACTTCTTTCTAATTTATATTCTAAACAACAGCTTAATAAAAACAAGGTTATTTCACTAATGTCATTATTATTTTCAAAACGAATTGAAACAAGGCAATATGTTTTATTGGAAATATGATAACAAACGGGCTAAACTGTAATTCCAGAAAAAACAGCCGAAAACACAAACGTAGATTTCAACGAGGAAGAAGAGACATCGGACACAGCACCTGAGTGTCTTGAAATGGAAGATAGCACGACTACCAATGATTTTGTTGAAGCAAATGAAGAAGTTGGTAAAGTAAGTCTGTCAATTAATTTATAATTTTAATTAATGTGTGTTTTTATAGTTTTATAAAATTATATAATTTTGATAGTTATTTGTTTCCATAGCTAATGATGAACATTAAGTCTTGTTAACTGGACGATTTGGGAGCACTGACTCAGACTGTTTGGTCATGTTGCTTGATTTTTCCAGGTTAGACCCTGCTTACTGTGTTCCCTTCACTAAGGGATCCAGGTGGGTTGAAGATTCATGTTGGTTGGCCACATGGTCATGGCAGACAAGGAGGTATCTTGCGGTCATTAGGACCGACTGAGACTCTAATCAATGGGTCACCTGGGAGGACCTGGGAATACACCAACAAATGGTGAATGCAGCAATGCCCTGAATTGCCTCGACACCTGACTGGAATTACCGATTTCTAAGAAGCTGAAGTTCTTGCATTTCTAGTAGTGAGAATGGAAAAGGAGTGTCTGTAACTGATCTCCAAGCTGTGCACCCTGTATAGCAATGTTGTTCAAGAGATCCTTTCCAGGAACCCCATTTAGACTGCTTGTGTTAATGACAAAATAACAATTAGCAAATTCTGTTAGAAAAAATTCTTAACTCTCAGGAATTTCTTAATGTTTTTCTTCTCCACAGACTTTCAGTAAGAAGAAACACATCTCTGATTCTCTCCTAAAGCAAAGAAGTGTAAAAGACTTGCAGGAATCATATGCAAGGTTCTTTGAAGAAATCAATGAAGAAGACAGGGTAAGATCATATTGCAGTGTGAAATTTCTTTTTATTTAAGCTGAAGAAAACATTTCAAATTAGATTTGATCTTTTATTGTCACCATTGGTGCCATTTCTGTTGTACAATTCCAGATCTAGAGTGTCATTCTACATCTGCTGTCTCCTTGTTTTGACATCACAGGATAATGCTGTATAATGGTGACATTTTTTTAAACTTAAAAAAATGTCACCATTATACAAAGTCTGGTCATGGAGGAATATTACCTTACTTGGAAACATATATATATATATATATATATATATATATATATATATATATATAGTGAGAGAGAGAGAGAGAGAGACCATATATACAACAAGCTTCTTTCGGTTTCTATTTACCAAATCCATTCACAAGGCTTTGGTTGGTCTGAGGGTATAGTAGAGGACACTTGCCCAAAGACTGAACCCAGAACCATGTGATTGGGAAGCAGACTTCTTAGCACACAGCCACACCTCTGCCCATATATATATATATATTGTTTCTTTTTGTTTATTTCCAGGTTTTGATATCTTGTTTGATAAATGAAAGCCCAGAACAAAGCAATCAACTATCAGATAAAGAACTAGCATTCATGAAAAAATCTACCGACTTTCAAGAAAAGCCCCAGGCCAAAGTTATTACTGAATCGAAGCTTCCCCAGGGCAGCGATGACACTACGAATTCTGCCACAAGCAGTTCTTCTCCAACAAATGTTACACAGGCCAACACAAACATTAACAATGCACCTCATGGTGGTTTTCGAAAGAGTTCCATGCGTCGAAGAGACGCTAGTAGGTCTTCGGTGAAAGCAAGAAGGAGTAACAGTTGTAAGTTATTCCGTTCCTATGACAGAAGCTTCAGTGACATTCTCAATCGGTCAGCCATGTCTCTCTTAATGACCAATGTAAACACTGATATTGTCGACTCTGAGACTTCCAGAGTTTATAGAGATTTCGGCAGCAACATCCATGATTCTGAGTTATATCTGTCCCTTGCCAGGAGGACCAGAAGTGTTTACCATTTTGAGAAAGTTCCTTATCCTGACTACGTTGGAGCATGCTCAGTTCCTCATCCAGAACCTCTAAACACTGTGAAGAGCTTAATTTCAAGGTAGGGATTAGTCGTACATGAATGTTTTTGTTTTTGTTTGTTTTACTGTTCAAGGCAGACAGACAGACAGACAGACACACTAACACTCGTACACACACATGCACAAGCATACATATACACGTGTGTGTGTGTGCACACAGCCATACATTTAGAGTGAACAAAGAAATCTTTTAAGTAAAAAAATATAGCAATCTCGTTTTTGGATTTGGTTTGCAAGATTCTTTATGTGAGTTCATGTGTTGAAGCATATTCTGTTGTGTCTGGGGAGAGTCATTTTCTTTTGGTGCCTTATAGAGTCAACGACTATTGAAAAGGTTGCAAGAGGCAATGAAAATTTTAGGAAAATAAAAAAAGAAATAAGTGGAAATTTTACCAGTGAGTGTGTTAAATAATAAGGCACCAAAAGAGAATGACTCTCCCCAGACACAACAGAATATGCTTCAACACTCTTGGAGTGGTTGGCATTAGGAAGGGCATCCAGTTGTAGCAAACCATGTCAAATCAAACTGGAGTCTGGTGCAGCCTTCTAGCTTACCAGCTCTGGTCAAACCGTCCAACCCATGCCAGCATGGACAACAGATGTTAAATAATGATGATGGTGAATTACTGTTACCCTCTACAGCAAGAAACCTGTTTTGGCCTCTTCTCATTTTAACATCTCATCCCATCTTGCATAAAGCCACCATTACCCTCTCTAGTGTAGCCCCACCACACACACACACACACACACACACACACACACTTTTCAATGTGACATCAGCATGAATATGAAACCTTCATTTCGTTAGTCCCAAGTTACTCTGATAGTTGATAGAAAAAATTGTGAATGTATATCGTATATGCTGCATGCACAACAGGGAAATAAGTCTGCATCACATGAGATGCACAATACAGACAAAGAATTAAGGAGCAAATAGCCCTGATAATCTTCGTTTGGGATTATTAGCCATAGTTTCTTTCTTGAAGAATCCTGCAAGGCACCACTATCAATCAATGAAATCAGCCTCTTATAATAGACTGGTACTTTGTTCTATTGGCCTAGGGATATGTAAAACAAAATCAGCCACTATGCCATATACCCGTGGGCATATGGTGTAGTGGTTAAGAGTACGGGCTACTAACCCCAAGATTCTGAGTTCGATTCCAGGCAGTGACCTGAATAATAATAATAATAATAATAATAATAATAATAATAATAATAATAATAATATCAGAAAAATACCTTAGGAATGAGAACTCAGGTTCGAAATTCCCCCAGGACACCTGATGAAGGCTGGAGAGTACATCAGCTGAAATGAAGCCCACGGACATATGGCATAGTGGTTAAGAGCACAGGCTACTAACTCCAAGATTCCGAGTTCGATTCCAGGCAGTGACCTGAATAATAATAATAATGATAATAAAATCAACCTTGATGTGGTTTGAACTCTGAACATAAACATCTCTAACTAAATTCCACAACTCATTTTATAAACACTCTTCATCATCATCATTATCGTCATCATCATCGTTTAACGTCCACTTTCCATGCTAGCATGGGTTGGACGATTTGACTGACGACTGGCGAACCAGATGGCTACACCAGGCTCCAATCTGATCTGGTAAGATTTCTACAGCTGGATGCCCTTCCTAATGCCAACCACTCCGAGAGTGTAGTGGGTGCTTCTATGTGCCACTGGCATGAAGGCCAGTCAGGTGGTACTGGCAACGGCCACGCTCAAAATGGTGTATTTTACGTGCCACCTGCACAGGAGCCAGTCCAGCAGCACTGGTAACAATCTCGCTCGAATGTCTTTTCACGTGCCACTGGCACAAGTGCCAGTAAGGCGACGCTGGTAACGATCACGCTCAATTCTGCAAATCTACTCCTTATGTTGATTTTTGTC
Organism: Octopus bimaculoides; assembly: GCF_046866305.1. Lineage (NCBI taxonomy): Eukaryota > Metazoa > Mollusca > Cephalopoda > Octopoda > Octopodidae > Octopus > Octopus bimaculoides. The sequence continues at coordinate 164,932,619 of NC_142930.1, forward strand.
CAGAGTTTTTAGTTGTAAATGCATTAAAGCATTAATTAATCATTAATTATTTCTTTAATTTAAGGTTAAACCTTTTGGATGATATTGACCGACAGCTCTACAGTGAGAAATTAATTAATCTAACGGCATTTGATATTGACCAAAAAATTGCTCTGGACCAAAATGTTGGTAGACCTTCCTGTTGGAGTTACTTACAGAATGATGACATAGAAATGCTTCAGAGGTAAGGCAATAATGTCTTTTTTACAATAACAATAGCAGCAATACCAAATTGACTGCATTAGGTAGAATATTAGTCGTGTACTCTTTCTTACTCTCTTTCTCCTATCCTCTCTCTCTTTCTCTCTCCCTCTTTCCCACATGGAAATGGGTGAAAGGTGGCAGCAGGAAGAGCATCCATCTGTAGAGGGGAAAACTCTGCCTCAACAACTTTTGTTTTACCCATGTGAGCATGGAAATGTGGATGTTGAAACAAGGGGTATGATGACAAAGGTGGCAGAGGAGGAGGAGAAGAAGAAACCCTTTTAACTACCTCAGATTTCCCACAATCCAACATTAAAGAATAAATTTTGACTTTACCTTTCATTCTTTGGAGCTTAGTGAAGCCAATACCAGAATACCAGTCAGATACTGGGGGGGTCTCTGTAGACAGTGCCCCCTTATGGCCACAGTCATATATTATGTTGTGGCATTATTTTTCCCTTACTCTATAGTCGAGGAAAATCTGAATTTAATTTCTTAAAAAATATAATTTCTCCTCTTTTCTTCTGCTTTACAAAAACAAAAAAAAAAGCAAGCCTTTCATTGATGTCTTTTTTTCTTTTTTCCTTCATGTATTTTAGTGTTCCTACAAATAAAATCAACAAAACCTGTCTGAGATTCTCCTCTCAGTTTGAAAGTGGTAACCTCCGAAAGGCTATTCAGGTAAGCAAACAACATGGCAGAAGCAAGGGTTACATGTTTTGTCTTGTTACAGTCCTTGGATTGTGGCCATGCTGGGGTACCACCTTGAAAAGATTTAGTTGAACAAATTGACACCAGGACATTTTCTTTGTTAATCTTGGTACTCATCCTAGCAGTCTCTTTTGCCAGCAATGGTGGGGGACAAACACTTGTATAAAGACATACCACCACCACCACCACCACCACCACATATATACAACAGGCTTCTTTCAGTTTCCATCAACCAAATTCACTCTCAATGCTTTGGTCAGTCTGGTGCTATAGTAGAAGACACTTACCCAAGGTGCCATGCAGTGGGATTGAACCTGGAAACCATGCGGTTGGGAAGCAAGTTTCTTAATGCACAGCTCCGCCTGCACCTCTTTTACTTGTTTCAGTCATTTGACTGCGGCCATGCTGGAGCACTGTCTTTAGTCGAGTAAATCGACCCCAGGACTTATTCCTTGTAAGCCTAGTACTTATTCTATCTGTCTCTTTTGCCAAACCATTAAGTTATGGGGATGTAAACAAACCAGCATCGGTTGTCAAGTGATGTTGGTGGGGACAAACACAGACACACACACACACACACACACACATCATCATCATCATCATCATCATCATCGTTTAACGTCCGCTTTCCATGCTAGCATGGGTTGGACGATTTGACTGAGGACTGGTGAAACCGGATGGCAACACCAGGCTCCAATCTAATTTGGCAGAGTTTCTACAGCTGGATGCCCTTCCTAACGCCAACCACTCCGAGAGTGTAGTGGGTGCTTTTACGTGTCACCTGCACGAGGGCCAGTCAGGCAGTACTGGCAACGGCCACGCTCGAAATGGTGTCTTTTATGTGCCAACCGCACAAGAGCCAGTCCAGGGGCACTGGCAACGATCTCACTTGGCTTGCCGGGTCTTCTCACGCACAGCACATTTCCAAAGGTCTCGGTCAGTAGTCATCGCCTCGGAGAGGCCCAATGTTCGAAGGTCTTGCCTCACCACCTCAGCCCAGGTCTTCCTGGGCCTACCTCTTCCACGGGTTCCCTCAACTGTTAGGGTGTGGCACTTTTTCACGCAGCTATCCTCATCCATTCTCACCACATGTCCATACCAGCGCAATCGTCTCTCTTGCACACCACAACTGATGCTTCTTATGTTCAGCTTTTCTCTCAAGATACTTACACTCTGACGGGTATGCACACTGACATTACACATCCAGCGGAGCATACTGGCTTCATTCCTTGCGAGCTTACGCATGTCCTCAGCAGTCACAGCCCATGTTTCACTGCTATGTAGCATGGCTGTTCGTACACATGCGTCATACAGTCTGCCTTTTACTCTGAGTGAGAGTCCCTTTGTCGCCAGCAGGGGTAAGAGCTCTCTAAACTTTGCCCAGGCTATTCTTATTCTAGCAGCTACACTTTCAGCGTACCCACCCCCACTACTAACTTGGTCACCCAGATAGCGGAAGCTATCGACTACCTCTAGTTTTTCTCCCTGGAATGAGATAGAAGTTGTTTCCTGTTTGTTTACAGTGTTTATTGCACCTGAACATCTGCCACATACAAAAACTAACTTCCTAGTTAATCTGCCTTTGATATTGCTGCACCTCTTATGTGTCCATAGCTTGCACCGGGTACATCTTATAGAGTTACTACCTACTCCTTTTCTACATACTGAGCAGGGCCATCTACCTGAAGGGGTTTGTGTTTTATCTACCTTCCTACTTATTAGGATTTTGGTTTTTGCTAGGTTGACTCTAAGGCCCTTCGATTCTAGTCCTCTAGTTCTGATAGTGACTGCGCAATTAGTGCAAGGTCATCAGCATAGAGGAGCTCCCAGGGGCAACCTGTCTTGAATTCATCTATGATCACCTGGAGGACTATGATAAATAGGAGGGGGCTGAGGACGGAACCTTGGTGGACCCCTACCTCTACCTGGAATTCATTACTGTACTCATTTCCAACCCTCACCTTACTGGCAGCATCTCTGTACATGGCTCGCACAGCTCTCACTAACCATTCTTCTATCCTAAGTTTCCTCATTGACCACCAGATAAGGGATCGGGGGACCCTGTCAAAGGCTTTTTCCATGTCAACGAAGGCCAGGTACAGAGGTTTATCCTTAGCTAGGTATTTCTCCTGCAGCTGTCTCACTAGAAATATGGCATCAGTGGTGCTTTTACCTGGCATGAACCCAAACTGCATCTCATCTAAATTGATTCGCTCCCTAATTAGTTGGGCTATGACCCTCTCCGTAACTTTCATAACCTGATCTAACAGCTTGATGCCTCTGTAATTATTTGTATCTAAAGCGTCACCTTTACCTTCGTAGCAGTTGACTATGGTGCTGCTACACCAGTCATTAGGTATGACTCCTTCGTGTATCACCTAGTTCGTAATATGGGTGACTAGGCTGTAGCCAACACTGCCAGATATTTTGAGCATCTCTGCAGTGATTCCTGATGGGCCGGGGGCTTTCCCGGTCTTCATACTCTTAATTGCTTTATCTACCCTGGTACTGTCAACTCGGATAGCTGGTCCCTCTGTTGGGTCGACATTCAGCAGGCTCTCTTTCTCCCATTCATTCTCTTTATTAAGCAATCTATCGTAGTGGCATCTCCAGACCTCTTTCTTTGCAGCCTCATTTAGTGCAAGCGTACCATCATCCATGCGAACACATTTCTCTCTTACGACATCACTATTCTCTCTCCTACACTGTCTTGCAACACGAAATACCTCGAGTCTTTGGTCCTCACGGCGCAGAACATTGATATAAATATACGATAGGCTTCTTCCAGTTTCCGTTTACCAAATCCACTCACAAGGCTTTGGTCGGCCCGAGGCTATAGTAGAAGACACTTGCCCAAGGTGCCACACAGTGGGACTGAACCCAGAACCATGTGGTTGGGAAGCAAACTACTTACCACACAGCTCTGCCTGCACCTGTATATATTTATTTGTAGACTTCATACAGAATAAGAAGCCGGTCTGTCTCAATATCAAAGTTCTCACTTATTAGCATTTTATAACATCAACTGGGCAGATTGCACATTGGTCATTTCCTGCATCCAGCTGTTTCTACCGTTCTTCATTTGAATAGCTTTTCCGCATGTTTGTGCCATCTGTGTAAGTTATCCAAACGAAGAGAAACTGCTGGTAACTTTTGCAAGCTTCTTCCAAACTAGTAAAATTGATGTGAACGATGTTCAGTTTGAATGTCTGCTGGGAAAAAAATGATGCAAGCAAACAAGAAATTGTCTTATCCATAATATAAAAGAAAATTTGGATGAAATGGAACCCTTTTTTTTTTTTTGGTTTGACAAAAGCTTATCAGTACCATGTTCCATAAGTTCTTTCTTTAAATTGCAAATTCTTAAGAGATGAGCAAAATATTTTTCAGGTGAGAGAATATGAATACGATCTTCTTTTGAATTCTGACATCAATGCTAATAATCATCATCAATGGTTTTACTTTGAAGTTAGTAACATGAAATCAGGAATTCCATACAAATTCAACATTATCAATTGTGAAAAGTTCAACAGTCAATTCAATTCGGGTGAGATTTCATGCTTACTAAATCTTTCTTTGACTTTCTCGATACCATTCCACCTCAGACCCCACCTAATTTTTAACCCCCAACAACCTACTTGAAAGTAATACTAAATTAAAACCTTACATCAAAATTCCATGTTAATTTATGTTCCAAACCCCAATTTAATTGTGATGAGGATATTTTACTAAATATTTTATTGTTTTATTGTTTTAAAAATGAATGGGATTGCCAATGTGCTTATATTAGCAATATGACTTTTGTAACGTCCAACACCTGTTTCAACATGTGATTTCACATCAAATATGAAAAATGAAATATTGTTATTTTATTGATCTTAAAACTAGGAAGATGTTAAGTAGAGTTTGTGATGTGTTCTACAAACATTATAGGTTGTATTAATTTACTTTCAGCAATCTATGTATGATGGTTATATTTTATAAATAATTTTTGTATATGAAAAGCTGGGCATAAGAGGCATCAGATGTGGTATGCAAGAGAGACGACTGCACTGGTATGGTCATGTGATGTGTATGGAGGAGGACAGCTGTGTAAAGAAGTGCCAATCTCTAACTGTGGAGGGAATCTGTGGTAGAGGCAAACCCAGGAAGACATGGGATGAGGTGGTGAAGTATAATCTTTGAACGTTGGGCATCACGGAGGCAATGACAGGAGACCAAGACCTTTGGTGATATGCTGTGCTTGGGAAGACCTAAGAAGCCAAGTAAAATTGTAGTCATGGTCGATGCTGGTGTCATGTAACTGGCACGTAAAAAGCACCTTTTGAGTGTTAGACCTCACGGAGGCAAAGTGGCACATTCCAGTGGCTCATGAAAGCACCTTTTGAGTGCTTGGCCTCATAGAGGCAATGATGAATGACCGAGATCTTTGGCATTTCATCATGTATGAGAAGAAGACCCATCAAGCCAAGTAAAATTGCAGTCATAACAGATACTGGTGTCACACTAATGGCACCCATGCCGGTGGCACATGTAAGTACCCATTACACTCTTGAAGTGGTTGGCATTAGGATGGGAATCCAACCCTGGTCAAACTGTCCAACCCATGCCAGCATGGACAACTGATGTTAAATGATGATGATGAACGTGTGTGTGGCACTGAATACCTTGCCCTGGCTTGTCTCTGGATCAGGCCATTAGAGTGGAGAGGGTGTGTCAAGTGTTGTGCAAGCCTTATTGGACCTAAAATTTTAGGTGACACAATTGCTGGCAAAGTGACTTTCCAATGCCTGATTGAGAAGAAGGGTGTTGTGGCAAGCATGGAAGTTGCAGGTGTGAACCCAGGTGATGCCGATCACAGGTGTGCAATAGCATTATGCACAGGTGTTGCTGGCTTTTTGCATGGGCAATGGTCAGTGTCGGTCTTCCTTGGTCATGAGTGGACAGCCATCATAAATATATGTATGTATGTATGTATGTAATTTGTTTATCAAACATTGCAGGTATGAAGCCAGTGATGTTTTCTGTTAAGGAAGCCATTGCTGGTCGGCCATATTGGTTTAGGACCGGAAGACATATTTGCTACTACAAAAACTGTTACATGCGCAGCCAAAACCGATCTTACTTCACTGCAAGTTTCCAGATCACATTCCGACACTCAGATGACATATGTTACCTGGCATACCATTTTCCATACACCTATTCCACCCTCAGGGTATGTTAATTGGATTTTCTATTCTGCATCATCTAAATCAGTGTTTCCAACCTGTTGACCCTTTGGTTCCTATTTTTACTTGGGTGGACCCTCATACTCATTTGATGTTTAAAAAATCCTATTTTTATAATCAAATATTTTTGTGAACTGTATAAAACTTATTTAACACATTCATGCCAAAATTTTTCTTTAGTTTTTAACCCATTTGTGCCGAAATTTTTCTAGTGAATGAAATTGCCTGAAAATTCACAGATATTATAATTTTGACTAGATAACAACTGAAAAAATTTCTATTGAAATCCGTTTGATACAGACTGCATATGTGTTATGTTTCATTCTTTGATACAGATCATACTCAAATCACAATTTGTATCAAGTATTTCTTTTATACCCTTATAAATTAAGGGTCAGTTGAAATAGACGATCGGCGTGAATGGGTTAACTATTTTGTATCTTGTAGAAATATAAGCAATTTATTATGGTGCACAAATTTTAACAACAAAATCTTCTCTGGATCCCAGTTGAGAACCAATAATCTAAATCTTTGAAGACATATTTTCAGTCATTTTGTTTTTTATTCACTGTTCCATCTCACTGGCTCAAAAGTATGCTAAAACCACAAAAGAAAAAAAAGTGTTGTTGGCCCACATTTTATTATTTGGGTTACATTGTACTCCTGTCAAAAACATTTTTTTAACATATATATTTTAGTAGCTAAGTTGCTTTATTGGTCATTAATTACCAAAGATATTTTAGGAGACACAAATATGGTTGTGGGAACAGGTATAGCTATAGGGTTAAGAAGTTTGTTGTTTAACCACGTGACTCTGGATTCTATCTCACTCTGTGGAACCTTGAGTGACTGTTTTCTACTTTAGCCCCAAGTTGACCAAAACCTTGTGAGTGGATTTGGTTGATGGAAACTGAGAGAAGCCCATCATTTATGTCTAAGAGTTGGTAAAAAAAGTCATTGGTCATGAATGTGAGGTAATGAGTGAAAGAGTATAATATCAAATACAAGTGACCAAAATCAGAATTTCTCTAAAGGGTCTCTAGAATAACATTACTCAACCGAGTGCACAGCCCAGAGATCAAGGAGTGTTATGTTTCCCTCGGGTGACTCGCAGAGATAACACAACGAGTTATACAATTTAATTATTACATCTATTGTTCAATTACATACAAAGAACGCACTCACCCAATGTTCGTTATGAATAAACAAAAGTCATGTCCGCCATATATATATCAATGACATTTTACTATGACAGTCCCACAAGACAACAACAATGAAACAATGAACTCAGACGAACCACATGACACACGGAACGTCAGACGAATTACATATCTAACAGTCCATATAACACCTCCCCACTGAAATTGATGCTACACAAGAAGTATCAACAGCAAAGTCTCTCTTGGGTTTTACGGGTTCTCTTGGACCGTCTTGGGTTGTCTGGTCCATACTCTGGAACGGGTAACATGGTCTTGGGTCTGGTTTGTCTTTGTGTTAGTGGCACAGTTTCCGAGATCTCCATCGGGTGATCTGTTGCAAATTCAAATACAGTGTTTTCTGCATCACCAGGTTCATTGTCTTCCTCAGTTGTGTACCGCGGTCGCAGCTGTTCCCAGTGTCGTCTCTACATCGGGCCATGAGGTATGACCTTCACGTTAAAGCAGCGAGTACCCAATGACTTCTTAATGATTGCTGGTACCCATCGGGGATCTTTGTCTCGGCGAGGTCCATAGTAGAGTGCATACACAGGATCTCCGGCCTTGTACTGCCTGGTAACTTTAGCGACATCAGCCGAGCTTGGAGTCACCTGAGACTTATGTGCTTCCTTAGACTGTTTGCCTTGAGCAATGTGTGTTGGCGATGGCAGCAGAGAATCAATCCTTGTTCGTATCTGCCGGTTATTCAAAAGTTCACTTGGAGAGAATCCACAGGATGTTGGTGTTCTCCGGTACTGCATCAAGAATTCTTGAAGTGCTCGTGTTGGCAGAAGAGAAGACTTCCTCAGAGCTTGTTTGAAGGTCTGCACCAAACGTTCCGCTGCTCCGTTGGTAGCTGGGTGGTAAGGTGCCCCTGTCAGGTGTGTGATCCCGCGTTCTTTGCACCAGCTCTGGAACTCCTCAGACGTAAAAGTTGGTGCATTATCGGTGACCAGTGTGTGAGGAAATCCGAAGTGCGCAAAGTCTTCCTCAAGCAGATTTAAAGTGGCTTTGGAGGACGTGGAGGAAGTAGGATGAATGCATGGGTACTTGGAATAAGCATCTGTGATCACCAGCCAATCTCTACCCATAAAATTTATTGCATGGTCCAGATGTAAGCGGCTCCACGGCTTTTCTGGTAACATCCATGGGTGAACTGGAAGCTTAGATGGCTGCCTTTGATGTTCGTTACACGAATCACATCATCGACTGGCTATCTCTATAGCAGCATCGATACCAGGCCAATATACAGCAGTTCTTGCTAGCTGTTTCATGCGTTCCATGCCAAAGTGTTCGAGATGCAGAAGATTGAGGATCTTTGGCTGCAAGCTATGTGGAATCACAACTCTAGATCCATGTATAAGGCATCCATGACAGATACTAAGTGAGTTTGATAACTTACGGAACTTGTTGACTTCGTCATTGATCTCCATGTTCTTTGGTGGCCAGCCTTCACGGACGTAGCGCATCACTGTAGATATCACTGGATCTTTCCCTGACTCTTGACGGAGGAGATTAGCATCCACAGGTTGGACTTGAATACTAAGAGCTTTGATGGCACACACCATGTCTATGTCTTCACCATTTTCCTTTCTGTCAAAGTCGTTGTCATCACCGAATGGCAAGCGACTGAGCGCATCAGCATTGCCATGATCTGCTGATTTCCGATATTCAATGGTGTAGTCAAACTGGTTCAGCCGCAGGGCCCATCGTGCTAGTCTGTTAGCAGCTAGAAGTGGCGTCCCTTTCCGCGGACTGAATAGTGATGTCAGTGGCTTGTGGTCAGTCACGAGTATGAATTTACGACTGTACAAATATTGGTAAAACTTCTGCAAGCCAAATATGATAGCTAGGGCTTCCTTTTGAATTTGACTGTAGTTACGCTGTGCAGAAGTAAGAGTCTTGGACATATTGGCTATTGGGCGCTCGCTTCCATCAGGATAGCGGTGAAACAGGACTGCTCCAATACCAACGTTTGATGCGTCGCAAGCCAGTCCCAAAGTTTTGTTTGGATCGAAGTGTATCAGAACTTGACTTGATGAAAGTACATTTTTCAAGTGATCAAAAACTGACTGTTCCTCATCTCCCCACTTCCAAATAGTTGACTTTTTTGTAAGGCAATAGAGTGGCTCTGCTATACTGGCTAGGTTTGGGATAAACTTTCCATAAAACTGAACTGAACCTAGGAAAGATTTCAAGCTTGATTCGTTCTTTAAGACTGCTTCGACTTTGGATCCCTTAGTGATCCCTTCAGTCGACAAAATGTGTCCAAGGTATTCTACACTGGGTAGTGCAAACTGGCACTTTTCACGGCGACATCTGAGTCCATTGTCGCTTAGACGTGTGAGCAGACACTTTAGGTTGTTTAAGTGACTGTTTGCATCTTTCCCACTGACGAGCATGTCATCCTGGAAGACGGCCACTCCAGGTAGATCATGGGTCAGGTTTTCCATGATCTCCTGAAAGTAACCAGGTGCTGACTTGATTCCGAAAGGGAGTCGTTGTTGCAGGAGTACTCCACGGTGAGTGCTGAGTGCGAGTCTGCGTTGACTTTCTGGAGCCAGCTTGATCTGATTATAGGCATCAGCAAGGTCTATCTTTGTATATCCGAATCCACCTCCGAGTTTCTGCATCAGTTCAGCAGGGAGTGGCATTGGATGACGGTGATCAGCAAGTTGGTCATTAATTCCCACAGAGTAGTCACCACAAATCCGTAGTTTGGGCTTCAGGTTGCTTGAAGCGTGTGCTTTACGAATCGGTACCACTGGCGTTCCGTATTCATTGAATTGAACAGGCTTCCAGATTCCCTTGGCGATGCCTTCTTCGTAACCTTTGGCCAGGTCATCACGAAGAGCAAATGGGACAGGACGTGCCTTGTGAAAGACTGGTGTTGCGTCCGATTTGAACTTCACTTCCAGTTCAAAGTTCTTGAGACATCCCAATTCTTGCTTGAAAAGATCTGGAAATTCATCACACATGTTGTGACAATCTTGCTGCAGGGAAACATAGGGCTCATTTGAGGTCTTTGGATACATCCCTTCTGCACCTTCCCTCTTAGCTTGGCTGTCTATGCTTTTCAAACCTAGAGCAGTGTCTACGGAAATTCCCAGAGTCTGGATAGCATTCCGACCCAGCAAATTAAGATCAGAGATCTTGGTGACTATGTAAGGTATAAGATCCTGCTTACCAGTTGTTGGATCCTTGGTTTGGCCCATGAAAGTTCCTAGAACAGGCAGGTTGTGCTTGCTGGCAGATTCATAGCGATGCTTGACATCTTGCAGCTTTGGTCTTCCAAGTTGTTTCCAGACTGACAAGGAAACAAAATTGCCTGTAGTAGCAGTGTCCAATTCCATTGTGAACAGTCTGTTCTGGATTGTTACTGGCACAATTAAACTGTGAGTGTCTCGGGAAACTTCACCTAGGATCGCCTTGACTAGCTCAGCTTTTGTGATTCTTTTCACGGGAGTTTGTGAATGGCCATTGCGTTGCTGATGTTGTTTTTTCCTACACACCGCTTGCAAATGACCCTTTTTATCACAAAAATGACATTTGGTTTCCCTGAAAGGACAGTCTGTTGCTTTGTGGGCCTTTCCACATCGGTAGCATTTCTCCTGGTTTGTGGAATAAGACTGCTGATGTTTCTTTTGAGGACTCTTATTCCTGTTCTGCTGGACCTTGTACACCTGCTTGGTTTTGGAACCGTATACAGTTTCTTTTGCAACCCTTGCTGCGTCTTCAGTCTCAATGGCAACCTGGACAGCACGGGCAAAATCTAGTTCTGAGTCTTTTATCTTAAAAAGCGCCTTCAGAACCGCTTCATTGTTAACCGAACATATGAATCTCTGTCTCAGAGCTTCATCCTGTGGGTTGGTGATCGCTGGAAAATCACAGGTAGCTGCATCCTGGCGTATACGTGCTGCCAGCTCCTGGAGAGTTTTGCCTGGCTTCCGCTGCATATCACTCCAAAACTTGAAACGCTCTCTCACAATGAAAAGTTTAGGGTCGAACTGTTCCTTCATGAAGTCAACGATTTCGTCCATTATCAAGTTGTTGATATCTTTAGGCGGATTTTGTTGGGTAGCCAGATTAGCAAGTTGTTTGTAAACAGTAGCAGTCTGATTGGTCAGGAACACTTGTGCCATGCGTTTTTCAGGTACAGCATTAGCAGCCACAAACGTACGGAATCTTGACCAGTAATCAGGCCATAGTTCTGTCGCTGAATCAAATGCAGTAAATGGTGGAATCGACACTGTTGTTGAAGCAGCTGAAAAATAGCCACTAGAATCGCCTTCAACTTGTCGAGCACCAAACAGTTTTAACAGAGCGTCCATATCTCTCTGATGTTGTTGCATTTGCTTGTCCATTTGTTCCCTAAACAATTTAATAAGTTCTACTGTCTGTTTTTCAGCCATTGTTATTACGATGAATAATTTTACGGTAAAGTAAGCATGTATCCTATCGGCGACGCCAATAAACTCTGTTATGTTTCCCTTGGGTGACTCGCAGTACGACAGTCCCACAAGACAACAACAATGAAACAATGAACTCAGACGAACCACATGACACACGGAACGTCAGACGAATTACATATCTAACAGTCCATATAACAAGGAGTCTCTCCAGAACAAGTCACTACTTCCCTTCATCGAGAGAATACAACTCTGGTGTTACAGACATGTGATTAGAATGTCACAGGAAAGAATCACAAGATGGCTTCTTCGAGCCATGCCAAGTGGCAGGTGACCAAGAACAAGATGGTTGAGTAATATCCATAGTCTCAGTTGGTTGTGCTTGAGAATCCAGCTGGAAAATCTAATGGCGTTTGTTTCTGGTAGGACTCTATGGAAGAATTACCTGAGGACTCTACCCCACCATGACCATCTTAAGGATAGTGGGAAGAGAAGATGGATGGGTAAACAAATGTTTAGCCCTTGTGCTGGCATCATGTGAAACCATTCATTCCAGTGCCATGTTAAAAGCACTCAGCATACATTGTAAAGTTATTGGTGTTAGGAAGGGCATCCAACCATAGAAACCAAGACAAATCGGATTGGAATCAGCCAACCCATGCCAGCATGGAAAAGTGGACATTAAATGATGATGATGGTGGTAGTAGTGATGATGATGATGATAACGAAGGCAGCGAGCTGGCAGAATCGTTTGCATGCCGGGCGAAATGCTTAACAGTATTAACTACGTTCTGAGTTCAAATTCCACCAATGTCAACTTTGCCTTTCATCATTTCGGGGTCGATAAATTAAGTAAAAGTTACTCACTGGGGTCAATATAATCGACTATCCCCTTCCCCCAAATTTCAGGCCTTGTACCTTTAGTAGAAAAGATGATGATGATAATGTTGACTAATTCTATAATTTGAGTTTGTTTCCCAGTTATCTCATTAGCATTCTACCTTAACGTTCAATGTACCATCCAAATATTTCTAGCTTTTCGTTGCTGTCTTTCTTTTCATGACTTATATGTCTACATTTTTTCCATGATATATAATACACTTAAGCATCATATAGATTAAGCTCATTATTATTTTAATTTTTTCCAATTTTATTTCTCTTTTGTGGGATAGAAACACCCAAAACATTGTTCTGTTACTCTCTCTCTCTCTCTCTCTCTCTCTCTCTCTCTCTTTGCCTCTCTCTCCTATCTCTCACTTTCTCATAAATTGTATTTTATTCCCTGGTACCAGACACATTTGAAGAGCTGGGAACAAAGGCACAACTGTAATCTTGTGTATTTCAAGTGCCAAGAACTCTGTGAGACCTTAAGTGGCAATTCTGTACCAATTTTGACAATAACAGGTGGCAAAAGTCTTGAAGAAGAGAATAGTTCTGATTCTGACATGCAATCTAATGGTAAATATACATATTTAACATTTACTTACAGCCACATTTGAATCTGGATTAAATATATATATATATATATATATATATATATATATACATAACATGGAAAAATGCAAGCAAGAGAAATAATATTCTTAAGATTATCAACCTAGAAAAGTACAGGACAAGTTCTTACACTCGGAAAAGTTCAGGACAAATTATTACATCTGGTAAAATACAGAAGAAGAAAATTTTTACTTAAAATATTGCAGCTTAAGGATAAAATTTCAAATAAAATATTTAGATTTAGAAAATATTAGCTTTTATTAAAACTAAAAATTTTATTAGATGTTATTACTTCTATTTGTTACTATTTGTTACTTATATTAAAAATTAAAAATAACTCAATCAAAATATTTTTTGCACTTTAAAAAAATTCACTTTTTTAATTATTAATTAATAATTAGAAATTTGAAAATAGGTTATAAAAAATAATTGGCTCTTATTTTTTAAGTATTCTAGTGTGTCAATATTTTTACAAAATGATGGTAGCTTTTTAATTATAATGTTACTTTGTAAATTGAAATTAAATAATTTTAATATTCAAATTTTATTCTTAGCTGCCATATTTTAAGTAAAGATTTTCTTGTTCTGTACTTTACCAGATGTAACAACTTGTCCTGAACTTTTCCAAGTGTAAAAACTTCTGTACTTTTCCAGGTTTATAATCTTAAGATATTATTTCTCTTGCTCGCATTTTTCCATGTAATCCATGTTTTTTCCAGGCTATGCTATTATACTTATTAATGTGTCAAATGTGTCAATTAGCGGTGTTGTTGATAATTTTTTCCTTATCCCAATGACACCGGTGACATATGTTAAAAGTCCCCTTATAGAACTATATTCACAAAAAAGTAAAGAACTATATCATCACCCTCAGATTCAAGAAACAAACAGTCATAACTTTGTTCTTTTTTTGTTATCTACCTAGGACTACATTATCTAATGTGTGTCCTTACCATGTGTGAGTGAAGAAGATTTCGCTGCTATTTCAAGCAGGTCTAGAGACTACACTGAGCAGTGTTTTTAATGAGTGGTGGTGGGGGGGGGATTAAAAGAGTGGGAAGGGAAACAAAATGGCAAGTGGGTAGGAAAGTAGTTAGGTAGACAGATAGGCAGACTGAAAGGTAGATATATGCACTTGACTAGCCATGACCCATTGGGTCACCGGGAAACTTTGAGTTTCCCAGCGATGGAGTTTTGTCTCATGGGTTTTGTTTTCCTTTTCCAGGTTATTTCACATGCTGTCAACAAATGTAACATCGAAATCACATGTAAACCTGTTGTATTTATTGATTTCTAAATTATTTCCACAGAAAAAAGCTATGTATTTCTATCGGCCCGTGTTCATCCAGGTGAAAGTAACTCAAGTTGGGTGATGAAAGGTAAGCTCTTCTTCTTCTTCTTCTTCTTCTTCTTCTTCTTCACCAAGAAACAATAAATGTTGAGAGATAGGTGAGTACTTCTTTTTTTCCTACCTCTCTTGAATACCTCAGATCTTTCAATTGTGTAGATTACCTGAGCATTGTATTCAAAAAGGTCGTTGTTATTTTTAAAGTGGTGAACTGGCAGAATAGTTAGCACACTGGGCAAAACACTTTGCTGCATTTTGTCCATCTTTACATTCTGAGTTCAAATTCTGCCGAGGTAGATTTTGCCTTTCACCCTTTTGGGGTCTACAACTTATCAAAGGTGCATGTACAGTACATAGAATTATGTGCAAAAGTCAGGAAGATAAACAAAGTATGAGTCATGATATACATGTGTGCATGCATATGGAGGGGGTGGGGATATCAGGTGTAGTGTTGGTGAATTTCAGGAAGCATGGAGGTTTTAAAGGGTGTAATGTCTTGGCTACCAGTAAAACACTGGGGGTCAATGTAATCGACAAGTCCCCTCCCCCAAAACTTCAGACCTTGTGCCTTTAGTAGAAAGGATTGTTATTACTATTAAGCTGGCAGAATCATTAGCATGCTGGACAAAATGTGTAGTGGCATTTTGTCTATCTTCCCATTCTGAGTTCAAATTCTGCCAAGGTTTATTTTGCTTTTCATCCTTTCAGGGTTGATAAAATAAGTACCATCCATTTGGGGTTGATAACCTAAGTCCCACTTGAGCACTGGGAGTGATGCCATCAACTTGACCTTCTGCACAAAATTTCAAGCCTTTTGCCTATTGTTGAAAGAATCATCATCATCATTGTCATCATCATTGTTATTATTGTTATTATTATTATTATCATCAAGCAAATTTCTTAGTGCATTGGACAAAATGCTTGACAGCATACCTGCTGGATCCTTATGTTCTGAGTTCAAATCTTAGCAATACCAACTTTGCCTTTCGTCCATTCAGGGTCAATAAAATTATGTACCAGTCAAGTGCGGTGGGGGGGGAATGTAATCGATTCCTCTTCCCCCTCCTCCCCCCATGACCACACATACAATGTCCTTTTGACCACAAGTACTTTGACCTCGTGATCAGAAATACATTGACCTCATAGCCGCAGAAACAGATCTGTTTCTTCAACATGTAACATGTAAGGCAGCGAGCTGGCAGAATTGTTAGCATGCCGGGTGAAATGCTTAGCAGTATTTGTCTTTACGTTCTGAGTTCAAATTCCACTGAGGTTGAATTTGCCTTTCATCCTTTCAGGGTCAATAAATTAAGTACCAATTGCGTAGTGGGGTCGATCTAATCAACCGATCCCTCCTCAAAAATTTTAGGCCTTGTGCCTAGAGTAGAAAAGAATATGTAACATGGAATCCATTATTATATTTTTCAGGTATTATTGACTTCCTTCTTAGCAACAGACCAAGTGCTCTGAAACTATTGAAGAATCACATCTTCAAGATAATTCCAATGATCAACCCTGATGGCGTTATCAATGGCAGGTGAGTATTTTAGGGGGAAAATATATCTTCATGCCATATTCTTTAATCTCTTATTCTTTTGCTTGTTTTAGTCATTGGACTGCGACCATGCTGGAACACAGACTTCATGGGTTTAGTCAATCAAATCAGCCCTGACCGCTCTATTTATTTTTGAGATTGGTGGTCGTTGCCAGTGCCGCCTGACTGGCTCCCGTGCTGGTGGCACGTAAAAAGCACCATTTGAGCATGGTCAATGCCAGTACCACCTGACTGTCTCCCATGCCGGTAGCATGCAAAAAGTACCCACTACACTCTTGGAGTGGTTGGTGTTAGGAAGGGCATCCAGCTGTAAAAACCTTGCCAGATCAGATTGGAGCCTGGTGCAGCCTTCTGGCTTGCCAGTCCTCAGTCAAACCATCCAACCCATGCCAGCATGGAAAGCGGACGTTAAACGATGATGATGATGATAATGTACTAATTATATTGATCACTTTTTGCCAAACCTCTAAGTTATGGGAATGTAAACAAACTAACACCAGTTGTCAAACAGTAGGACTCACACAATCATCATGATGATCATCATCATTTAATATCCACCTTCCTTGCTGGCATTGGATGGATGGTTTAACAGGGATCCAATGAGTCAGGGCTTTTAGTCTGGGGCTAAAGTAGAAAACACCTGCCCAAGGTGCCACACAGTGAGATTGAACCCACAGCCATGTGATTGAAAATCAATGAGTCAAGGTTTCTATGACTGGATGCCCTTCCCGATGCCAACCACTTTACAGAGTGTTCTGGGTGCCCTTTTCATGGCACAAATGAGGTTGCCATGTAATTCAAAGAGCCCCTTTGATTGGGTGGGAGTTTAGTAGAGAGGGAAGCAGATTTATGTTGAGTTTTTAGGGATTCAAATGTGATAAAATGGCAGCAACAGGCTTGTTATATATTACAGGATAACTGGCGTATCTCCTCTACAGCAACAAACCTGTTGTTGTAGAGGAGATACGGGGTTATCCTGTGATATATAAAGCCTTGTGAGTAGATTTGGTAGACAGAAACTGAAAGAAGCACTTTGTATATGTGTGTGTGTATGTTTGTCTCCACCACCATCGCTTGACAACTGTTGTTGGTGTGTTTATGTCCCCCATAACTTAGCAGTTCGGCGGAAGAAACCAATGGAATAAGTACTAGGCTTACAAAGAAAAAGTCCTGGGAAAAAATTTGTTCGACTAAAAGGCAGTGCTCCAGCATGGCCACAAATGACTGAAACAAGTAAAAGAGCATGTATACGTAATGATGTTCAAGATTGCACGTTCAATACAGTCGTAGAAATTAAAAAGTAAAAAGCAAAAGCAGTCATAAATAACCGCTCGGTTCTTTTAGTGTTAAACTACCTGTGCAAAAAACTGCAAACTCTATAGGACAAGATCCCAGAGCCAGATATCCATGCTGGCATGGGTTGGACGGTTTGACTGAGGTCTGAAGAGCCAGTGGCTGCACCAGGCTCCGTGTATGCTTATGTGTTATATACTCTATCTGCATGTGTGCCTATCTTTGAGGGTGTTTGTGTATGTTGGTGGTTAGTTACTATTTTATAGATGTATGGCTGTATATGAATGTCTACCAAAGTGTTATGTTAGACTTGTAAAGAGACTAGCTTTACCATTTCTTTACTGCTTTTACCATTCGTTATGTAACTAAATTTAGATTGAATTAAATGTCCTTGTCTTGCATTGCCCACTTGTTTGACTTTCCTCACTACTTTAACCAATATATATATATATATATATATATATATATATATATATATATATTGTACCTAGCCATTTTTGGCATCCTATGTGTTCACGGGCTAGATTCTATTGAATCCTATAACTGATCTCTCTCTGTATATATATATATGTGTGTGTGTGTGTGTTGTTGTTGTTGTTTTGATATATATTCTGTATGTTTTTATATCATATTCTACAGTTAAATGTCATATAGTCTCAGCTGACATATTGTTTTTATTATTATCATTATTAATATATTTATTATTATTATCATTATTATTCACTAGTCTTATTTCTATCATGTGCCTTCAATGGCACCACTGAGTGAAGTTGTGTGCCTTGGGGCATGTGCTGTGGTTTGTTTTGATGCTGTTATTTTCACCGTTTTGAAAGTGCTTTACATAGGATGTGTGCTGTACCTAGTAGCGCAATTTTCTGTATGTTTTATATATATATATATATATATATATATATATATATATATATTTGTTAGTCCTAGTGATCATTATTATTGTTATTATTATTATTATTGTTATTGTTGTTGTTATTATTATCATTATTATTATCTCCTAGTCACCGCTGCTCCTTGGCTGGAAATGATTTGAATCGGCGCTGGCTGTACCCTTGTTCAAAACTTCATCCAATAATATTCCATGCTAAAGGGGTTCTCTCTTACATGAGGCTCATTAATAAATTACCAACAGTAAGTACTCTTGTCAGCTGGAATGAAAAAAACCAATTCCTGCTTGTGTTTTCTTCATTTGTTTGGGCTACATGTTATGTTCATGTGGCCATCATGTTTTGATAAGTCGTCTTGGTCCAAGTCAGTTCTTATCTCTCCCAGGCAGGTCAAAGGACTGCGTCTTGCTCCCTTCCATTCGTAGTTATAGTGACAGAATGAAATAAGAAGACTGTCTTTTATGGTGTTGAGACCAACACCATAAAAGACAGACTTGTGAAGCTATGAAGAGAGTAGAACAGTGGAAGATGCAATAATGTTAGTCTATAAACCAGTGGCTGGTTGTCAACCATCTCTCGTCTATAGACATCCTTTTTTATATAATAATAATAATAATAATGAAATTATTGTGTATAGTGTTCAGATGCACTACAACTCATGAAAGATGCATGTGCAGTACATAGAATTATGTACAAAAGTCAGGAAAGCGAACAGTGTATGAGTCATGATATACATGTGTGCATGCGTATGGAGGGGGGATATCAGGTGTAGTGTTGACGAATTTCAGGAAGCATGGAGGTTGTAAAGGATACCATTCTATTCTGGTGGACCCCATAGCCATTCGATGTTGAAAAACTAATTTTATAGATCCCTTCGTGCCGGTGGCACATAAAACGCACCCTCTACACTCTCTGAGTGGTTGGCGTTAGGAAGGGCATCCAATTGTAGAAACTCTGCCAGATCAGATTGGAGCCTGGTGTAGCCATATGGCTCACCAGTCCTCAGTCGAATCGTCCAACCCATGCCAGCATGGAAAGTGGATGTTAAACGATGATGATGATGACTTCTTTCAAAATTCCCATTTTGTTTTTCTCGCATTAACTTGTGTAGGTTGAACCATGTAAAATGTCAGAGAAGAAAACTGAGCTGTTTCTTGTAATAAATACAGCTAAAGCTACAGTTCTTCACAGACCCTTAATATACTACTGTAGGTCCCCAGATTACTAATTTGCTTGCATGGACTCCCCCAAATCTTACGCAGACCCCCAGAAATCATATGAACCCAGGTTGAGAACTGCTGATAGAAACATAATCGACAATATAAGACTAAACATTACCCCACCCAGCACCTCTGTCCCAGCTGATACCTTGTTGTTCATTAATCCCTTTTGGAGGAGATTACACGACAAAGTGTTGCTTAATGTTACTTAGAAGTTTGTGCATGTGAAGAGCTCTTTGTTGAAGTGTCACTTAACATCACTTCTGGTACTTGGGAGACATTTTTGACATAATATATTACTTTGTGGAAATGCAAGCACAAGACTGCTCTGCCCAGTGAAGATTCACTAGCAGAGGTTCCACCTCCTACAAACAGAACAAAATTGCAGAGGCACAAAGAAAACACGAACTACGCAAGTCCAGAGCCAACTCCTGGACTTGCCTGATCTGCGGCAGAGCCTTCTAAACACACATCAAACTGATTGGCCACAGCTGGATACACCATGCCCCGTCTTCTTCTCCCATGTGACGTCCTTGGTCATCGTCGACAACAACGGATGAACTAATGATAATTGTGATAGAAAATTGACATTAACTGCACATTCCTGGGGTGGATGACTTTGAAAGACAAGGTGTCATTTGTGGGAATATATTGTCTAGTGGCAGTGAGAGACATTGTAAGACACTAACATAAAATGTCTCTCGACGAGACAGTCGGAACACTGCAGAAGATATTTACGTTGGTTGATCTTTGCTTCTAGATTTACTGTGATCTACATGGACACTCTCAGAAAAAGAACATCTTTCTTTATGGTTGTTCTCCTTTAAAATCTTGGCAAACGTTCGATGCAGACAATCCTACATACCATGAATGGGGTGAGGATATTTCATACCAAGTAAGTATCATTATTTTTCCCTTTTTCAGTTCTCGTTTTTTTTTTTTTTACATTATTTTAATTTTCCTATTCTTGATTGTACAGTGGAGAAACGTGTTGCTGTATGTGATTATCTCCCTTTACATTCTAATTCCTAACCTTAAAGAGGTTGACTTTCTTTCAAATCTCTGGGGTCAATGAATTAAGTCCCCAGGGGCGTGGCTAGGGTAAATGGCGTCTGAGGCAAGCATCAAAATTGCGCCCCACCCCAACCAAAAAGTGGATATTCACATAGAAATGGCTTAATTAGAAAATGATCTAGGTCAAAATTGTGCCCCCGTCAAAGTGGCGCCCAGGGCATATGCCCTGTTTGCCCCACCCTAGCTCCGCCCTTCTAAGTACCACCAGGTAAATACAGATATTGAACTGATTCACTCTTTCCACCTCAACATTCTAACTTTGTGGTCTTATGCCTCTGTTTGAAAGCCTTGTTATTTATATTTTTGTTTCATTTTGAGTTTCTTTGTATACTTTGTGATATTAGTCAAAGATTAAGGATTATAACTCTATAAAGAAACCCATTCCATATGACAACATTGAGGGCAAATTTTGCCTTGAACCCTTCTCTGTTAGTGTCCAGAGATTCCCATTAATATAGTATGAGTCTAAGTTACTGTTTCCGGTTGGTTAGAAAAGCAGATAATTTGAAGTTGTTTTGGTGCCACACTGCATAGATGGACAATATGGTTCATGCATTCAAATATCAGTAAAACTAATCTAAATATCACAGCATCAACCAAACTATCAGAAGCTGTTATACACTGCCAGTCACAGTGCACTTCCATTTCTGTCTTGATTGTGCCATTCTTTTCTATCCTGGTGCAAATTGCTTAATTATGTCATCTTCCTATCATCACAGAGGCCTTCCAAGTGGCCTTTTCCAATTTCTTGGATGCCACTCAGCAGCTGCACTGGTCCACCTGTTGTTTGTGAACCTTGTGACATGTCTGACCCAGGGGAACTTGTGCTTTCAGCATTCTGCAATGACATTGTTCACTCTGCTCTAGTCTGTAGAAAATTCTGAAAATTCAAACTCTGTGTACAAAACTGAAATTGTACGTGTCATTTCAATATGGTGTTCCTAATTACGGACACCATAGCAATGACCAGTGTCTTTTCAATATGGTGTTCCTTGTTATAGACACCATAGCAATGACCAATGTAAGTCTTTTCAATATGAACCTGATGTGCATTGAATGTTGTCCATTGCTTTTCTTAGATCCTGCCGTACATACTCAACCAAACAGCTGCAGCATTTTCACTACAAGATTCTCAATTCCATGTTGAAGAGATTAAAGAAACGTCCGCTCGTGTTGTTGTCTGGAGACAACTCGGGGTTGTGAATAGTTATTGCATGGAAAGTACTTTTTGTGGCTTTGATCAGGGAACATACAGGGTAAGCTTTTACTTCTTCTTCTTTCGTCATTGTAAACACAACCTTCATATTTCACTCTTCTTTGACCACAACCTTCGTATTTCTTTTTTCATTGACCACAACCTTTGTATTTCCAATTATTATCATTATTATCATTATTATTATTTTTATTTTTAGAACACCCAGGTTTCCACTCATCACCTACAAGAGATGGGACGTCAGTTCTGTGAAGGTATTCTGCTCCTAAGCCAGATTCCATTGGATGAGCAGAACATACTTTGTATTCCCAGTAGCCCGCTTAGTCCCAACAACAGCCAACTGAATCTCAGCCAGAAGCTGGCCAGTATAAACAGGTTTTGTAGAAAGTTTCAACTTTATCGTTCATGTTTCCTTGTTATTTATAATTATAAGAATGGGTCCAAGAGGTGGTTACGTTCCAAACTGGGGGATGTTTCTATGTATGTGTTCACAGTAGCAGTGTAAAAGCAAGACAAGCTGTTTAGATTCAGTGTAGATAAAACTGCCAATTCCATGGGTTGTTTCACAATAAATCAACATATTTTTTACTGAACATTTTTACATCCTCACTTATTTCATCACATGTTCAATCCTTCATACACACAGACAGACAAGAAACCCCATTGAAAATAAATGCATTCTTTTCTATCTGTAGGCTCCACATTAAAAGAAGGAGCAAGCCCCAAAATGTCAGGCATGAAAGGTAAAATAAAATGCATGGAGACGAAAAGGAATTCTATGTAAATATAGAACAAACACAAATGTGTGTAGATAGAAATCTAGATTTTTGTTTAGTAAAGTGCCATTCCTTCTACCATTCCTTTCATTCTCTTTTATTTGTATATCTGGAAAGTATCTATACTTTTTTCTTTTTTTTTCTTTTTTTTTTTGTAATTTTTGATAGAAAATCCTAAAAATGGTCAATACACTGTAGAATTAGAAGCATGTTAGATTTGATAAATGTTTGTTATGTTTGTTGGATGTAAGGTAAAGAAGGATATACGTGTGAACTGGAAAATTTTGTGCAACCAGCTTTATGGTCAATTGTGAAGAGTATAGTTAAATCAAAAGGTTGGTCACATGGAATCTTCAGATCTAGGTACCTAATGAGATTGTGTTACATATGACATACTATATATATATATATATATATATATATATATATATATATATATATATATATATACATATATATATATATGTTAAAACAGGACACAGTAGTGTGTCGATAAGCCAGCTGGAGGAGATGTCCTCCTGGGGCTAAAAGCAACAGTAACATCCACCCCTAGGGGTCAGCCACACTTAAGTGGCAATATACTACACTGTATATATATATATATATATATATATATATATATATACATACACATACATATATATATATATATATATATATATATTCATATTCATACACACACACATGTATTTGCATCCAAAGTGGAGACCAGTATCAACTCTTCCATGTGGCACACTGGAACAATTGTGAAGATTTCTTGACGTGAAACCATTGGTTGCCTTGTTAAACTACAAATAAAGTATTATGTAGATAACTTGATATAGATATACAGATATTTATTTCACATTCACTGATGTGTACACTTCACTAATGCCAATGATACAAAACCATTTTTGTCTGAGAAAATAATCTGTATTACCGAAACGATATATATTATCTATCTACATACATGCATACATGAACACACACACACACACTCATTCATTAGCTCTGCATAGTTAGTGCTGAGCACTTAATACTCAATTTACCCACCAGATCATAGAGTCACCACTCAGTGTTGATAGTGTAG
Organism: Octopus bimaculoides; assembly: GCF_046866305.1. Taxonomy (NCBI): domain Eukaryota; kingdom Metazoa; phylum Mollusca; class Cephalopoda; order Octopoda; family Octopodidae; genus Octopus; species Octopus bimaculoides. Next base: position 164,956,347 of record NC_142930.1, read on the forward strand.
TTCTTCAGAGGAACAGTACACTCTCTGAAACATTATAAAGGCTGTTATGAACTTCCTCATCACATGGTCATTATCCTGTTTTCTGATTGGATCTCATAAATTAATGGCTGCTGGATTGCTGTTAGTTCAGTTGTAATGCAGTGAAATTTCTTACAATAACACCATTCTTTTTGCCTGTATTTTGATATTAACTTTTGCTTTTTATTGAGTAGTTTAAAATTTTGTGAAGCAATTTTCACATTTCTTGGTGTTGTGTGTTTTGGTAAAGCTCTGTTTTTCTGAATATTCACTATCTGGCATTTTGAAAATTTCCCACTTGATTTATAAATGTGCAACATTAACCCTTTTATTACCGTATTTCTATTGAAATATACTGGTTTTAATTAATTTTGAAAATAACTAAGAATTGAATAAAATAAATGTCCGTATTGGTTTCAAATTTTGGCACAAGGCCAGCAATTTTGGGGGAGGAGTTAAGTCAGTTAAATCAATTCCCAGTTCTCTACTGGTAGTTATTTTATTGACCACAAAAGGATGAAAGGCAAGTCAGACCTGGCAGAATTTGAACCCATAATGTAAATACGTATGAAATGCCGCTAAGCATTTTCCCTAGCATGCTAACAATTCCACCAGCTTGAAGCCTTTAAAATATATTAACGAAAGGCAGAGATGGCCTTGGCAGGATTTGGACTCTGAGCATAGAGAATGGAAACAAATATCGTATAGCAATCTATCTGATGCTCTAATGTCCCTACCAATCGGCTGCCTAAAACAATAACTTTCATTATTGTAATGATGTTTGGAACATAAATTAACATGTAATTATGAGGGAATGCTTTAAATGATATCATATTAAAACAGAGTGTTTGTATCATAGAACCAGAGGCAGTTTCTGGTGGTGCAGTACTAAAAGGGTTAATTTGTCCCTATGTTCTCTCCTCTCTCACCTTCATTTGCATGAACTTCTGTTGTAAAACCTAAACAGTGAGGTCATCTTGTTTTGGTATTTGTGTTAATGTGTAGGTTAGTCCCTTAGTAGACACTTTAGCAACCCCAGATGTAAAATGGATTGTTCACTAATTCTGACTTTTTTTTTCATGACAAAGACTTGTCCTTTTAGCTCTTCATTTTGCATTTTTGGCCACTAAAAAAAAGTGGATAATTTTAAATCATAAATATTTGTGTATCTAAGCTCAATGCTCTTCTGATAAATGTTTTGATACCAACATCCTTTCTACTCTGGGCACAAGGCCTGATATTTGGGGGTGGAGGTGCTGGTTGATTACATTGACCCCCCCCCCCCCCAGCATTCAACTGGTACTTATTTCACCCACCCTGAAAGGTGTCTTGATGTTAATATCATCATAAATGCTGGACAAAATGCTTAGCACCAGCATCGGTTGCCGAGCGATGTTGTGAGGGACAAACACAGACACATAAAGACACACACACACACACACACACACACACACACACACATATATACGATGGGCTTCTTTCAGTTTCTGTCTACCAAATCCACTTACAAGGCTTTGGTCGGCCCGAGGCTATAGTAGAAGACACTGGCCCAAGGAGCCATGCAGTGGGACTGAACCTGGAACCATGTGGTTGGTAAGCAAGCTACTTACCGCACAGCCACTCCTGCACCTATTGTTGTTTAACATCTGCTTTCCATGTTGGCATGGATTGGACGGTTTGACTGAGGACTGGCGAGCCAGGAGGCTGCACCAGCTCCAATCTGATTTGACAAGGTTTTTACAGCTGGATGCCCTTCCTAATGCCAACCACTCCGAGAGTGTAGTGGGTGCTTTTTATGTGCCACCAGCACAGGAGCCAGTCGGGGGGCACTGACATCGACTACATTCAGATGGTGCTTTTTACATGCCACCAGCATAGGAGCCAGTCAGTAGGTACCGGCATTGACAACGTTCAGATGGTGCTTGGTGGAAGGGGATGGTCAATTACAAAACCCCAGTACTCAACTAGTACTTAATTTATTGACCTTGAAAGATGAAAGGCAAAGTCGACCTCTGCAGAATTTGAACTCAGAACGTAGCAACAGGTGAAATACCACGAAGCATTTTGTACAGCGTGCTAACGATTCTGCCAGCTTACCGCCTTTGTAATTATATATAATAATAATAATAATAATAATAATAATAATAATAATAATAATAATAATAATAATAATAATAATAATAATAATAATAATAATAATAATAATAATAATAATAATAATAATAATAATAATAATAATAATTATATTTGTAATATTTAATTTAATATTTAATAATTCAGAGTATCTAATAATTGATCAAATGCTGTTTGAACCTAAGAATGTTTCCTCTTTGCTTTGCAGTGATTCACTGGTGGATGAGGGCAAACAGAGCCTGGTTGGGGCAGACGGCGACAGAGTCCACCTGGAAACAGACAATAAAGATTTTGGAAATTCCGAAGAAGATAAAGACAATGAAGACTATGAGTATGATAACGATGGAGAAGAGGAGGTGGATGACGATGAGGAGGATGAGGAAGAGGAGGATGACGATGAAGATGATGATGAAAATAATAATAATGATGAGAGTAGCGATGAAGCTTGTGAAATCGTTTCTTTGCCTTCATGAGGCAAGTTTTTATAGTATTAAGGCAACACAGATCTGGCCCCTTTAAGAATACTTGGCTTCATGCAAAAAAAAAAGAAAATATGGAAAACATGATCTCAAGAAGACCCTATTTTTTATTTACTTTTTATGTATACACTATATATACCACTATATATACACTATATATATATATATATATATATATATATATACATATAGATATACATATATGTACATATATATACATACATACATATATATATATATATATACATATATTTGTGTATCTATATGTATATATATATATATATATATGTGTGTGTATATATATATATATATATATATATATATATATATATATATTTGTTTTGTTGTTCTTCCAATGATAAACTGTCATTTAATTTTTTTTTTAATCTGTAAACACAGTGCCTTTAAACATTTTAATTGTTTTATAAATTTATTTATTTTAATGGGTTTATTAATTTTAATAAGAAATTTATTTTAACGCCTTGTTTATTTTAATGGGTTCATTTATTTTAATGGATTATATATATATATATGTTTTTTTTAAATTAATTTATTTATTTATGTATTTATTTATTTCAAAACTTTTGATTCTATTGATGTTGTTTTTTGTTGTTGTCATTGTTGTTGTTGTTTGTTTGTTTTTGTTAATTACTATTAACTATAGTTAACATTGTGAGTATTCTGATTAATTAAAATATATTGTAATAAACATACAATACAAAATAATTAAAGAGTACTTTGGAAATGCTTGCTGTCTTGTTATTATAATTAATTTTAAATTTCTTTCTACGTTTGAATGGTCATGTGGTTAAGAAGCTTATTTTGCAGCCACATGGTTTTAAGTTCAGTCCCACTGTGTGGCACCTTAGGCAAGTGTCTTCCACTATAGCCCCAGGCTGACCAATGCCTTGTGAGTGAATTTGGTAGATGGAAACTGTGTGGAAACCTATGTATGTGTGTGCATGTTATGTTTGTGTTGACAAACACTTCCATAACTTAGCAGTTCAACAAAAGAGATTGATGGAATTGGTACCAGACTTAAAAATAAGTACTGGAGTTGTTTTGTTCAACTAAACTTCAAGGCAGTACTCCAGCATGGCCACAGTCCATGCTTTGACCAGATCTAATTAACATAATTGATCGCATACTTCCCCACTGTCTCTCCTCACACACTCTCTCTCTCCCACTCTCACTTTCTCTCTTCCACACTCTCTCCCTCCCTCTCTCTCTTTCCCACACTCTCTCCTGCCCTCCCCCTCTCTGCCTCTCATCCACACACACACACTCTCTCTCTCTTTCTAGCTGTTTCGTCCTGCATGTAGCAGTAGGTCATGGGTAACATGTAGGAGAAGGTATCTATGTCTGCTCCTGAACACAGAGGCACCTGAACCCTTTAGCATTCAGATTACTCTGTTGAATATCATACTTATTCAGGCATTATTTTGTAGCTTCAAGATATGATTGTTTATTTTTAGAATGACATTGTGAGGTAGGTGTGAGAAGCTGGATCTGGTCATTTTGAGCATAAAATTGACTGGGTGCAAATAGAAATGAAAATGAAATCCTAAGCTTAAGGACCTCAATGCACTGCCTGACCAAGGAACAGAACCTGCAATCTCATGATCCTGAACTGAACATCCCGACTACCTAGCCATACACCTTCACCAACAGATTCCGTCCTATTTTGTCCAGATCTAGCTGGATCTGGCCAGTTTAAATACTAAAGGGATGAACACTTAACAAAAGCATGATACATGTTACAGTCAGTCATCACTCATTGATGAGTGATGACTGACTGTACTTTGACCCTTTAACATTCAGCAGATTAACTCTGTTAAATGTAATGCTTATCCATTCACATTGTTTTGTAGCTTCAAGATTTTGATGATGTAACTTTATTTCTAGAATGATATTGTGGGGTTGGTGTGACAGACCAGGTAAAAAATTGGGGCTGGACAAGCTTGGTTTAAATGCTAAGGGGTTAAAGCACCTTGTTTTCTATGTTTGAACCTTTCCACGACCAGGTTTACCATTCATTCATTCAGTGTTCAATAAAATCTCTTCTAATAAGATTAATTAATTTCTTTTTCCCAAAACTTGTGATAATGATGATGACAACATTAACAACAACAACAATAATAATAATCCTTTCTACTAAAGGCACAAGGCCTCATATTTTGGAGGAGGGGATCAGTCAATTACATCGACCCCAGTGTTTCACTGATACTTAATTTATCGACCCCAAAAAGATGAAAGGCAAATTAGACCTAGAAGAATTTGAACTCAGAATGTAACGACGGGCAAAATATCACGAAGCACTTTACCCGGTGTGCTAACAATTCTGCCAGCATACCACCTTAACAGCAGCAACAACAACAACAATAAAATAATAATAATTTCAAATTTTGCCACAAGGGCAGCAATTTTGGGGAAGGGGTTAAGTCGATTACATTGACCCCAGTGTTCAACTGGTACTTATTTTATTAACCCTGAAAAGATGAAAGGCAAAGTAGACCGCTGTGGAATTTGAACTCAGAATGTAGCGACAGGTGACATATCACCATGCATTTCACCTGGTGTGCTAATGATTCTGTCAGCTTGCCACCTTAACAATAATAACAATGATAATAATAACAATGGTTTCAAATTTTTGCACAAGGCCAGACATTTTGGGGAGGTTACATCGACCCCAGAACTCAGAATGTAGCAATAGATGAAATGTCGCTAAGCATTTTGCCTGATATGCTAACAATTCTGCCAGTTTGCTGCCAATAATGGTAACAATAATGAGTTTGTTGTATGTAGTGCTCAGATGCTCTACAATTCATTGAGAATGAGTAAAAATAGGGAACAGAAAGCAGCAATAAAGAAAGAAAGACAGCAATGGAAGTCATGGACAGGAGACAGAATAAATAAAAAAAAAAAAAACAATAGCAGAAGAGCTATAAAAAGGAAATGGTAAAGAAGTATATCAGGAATGGTGTTGGTGAATTTTAGGAAGCATGGAATTTTTGATGTGAAAAATTTATTCATGCTTTGACAATTTTCAGTGTGGAAAAAATGTTTCCAAAAGTCATGGGTACTGCTGTTTTTTGATTTTATAATCTTTTCCACAAACGGAAGAAGTACTGAATCCAAAAAGATGGCCAAAGTTGTTGTTGGAAAATGATGGATAAATCTTGTGAGTTTCTACCAAGAATGCTGCTAAATGTCAAAACTTTAGTGTGTCAATGCCCAAAAAAGCAATTTGTTCATGATATGGTAAATGACTGTTTAATCCAATGATGGAACCAGATAAAGAAAGTAAAATAATTAAGTAATAAAAGTAAATAAACAGCAGCCATAATTCAAAGAATTTGTGAATATTGTTGAATGACAAAATAAAAATCCAACAAAACTTGTAGCCTTCATTTTATTAGCCGTGTTGGTTAGTTTGCCTAAAACGTTCAGCCACAATAATAGTTGAATAATATTCTTAAGGCTGCAATTTACTCACATGCAGCATCTTCAGAGCTTTGTTGCTAATTCAGTTCTTAATCAAATTGAAAACTGTTAAGATTTTTGAAGAGGGCTGGTCCCTAGCTACATTTTGGCATTAAAAAAATTGAGATTTGGTCCAGTCGAAAAGAGTTTACATCAAAATTTTGATGTAAACTTTATAGGAGAGTAACGCCTCCAATCAAGTTTAGATCTAAATAACTTCTTTATTTTAAAAGCAGAATATATTTAGCTTAGCTTCATTCATAGAAGAAAACATGAAGAATTTCATAGTTTTGGTCCCATGCAGCAAAAATTTGTATCAAAAAAGTTGTGAGGTAAAATATCATGAAAAAAATATAAGGAAGGCAAAAAATTGGATTTAAGTGTAATTAACTTTTTTATTTTAAAAACAACTATATTTTAATTAAGCTTAAATGATGGAGCTCAATTCAAGGAATCTCATGGTATCAATCTCATGCAAGGAAGTTTTAAAAGAACAAAGTTATGAGTGTTTGTTTCTCACATTTGAGGGTGGTAATATAGTTCTATACTTTTTTATGAATATAGTTCTATAAGGGGACTTTTAATATATGTCACCAGTGTCATTGAGGTAAGGAAAAAATTATTAATGACATTGCTAATTTTCAATTAGTTTAATTACGTCATCTGTATTACAACATTAAAATATTATTTAGAGATTTATTGAATTTATTATTCAATTTTCAATAACGTAAAATTTTAAATTATTAATTGATACATTATTAATTAGCATAATGGCAAAAAACGTGGATTACATGGAAAAATGCAAGCAAGAGAAATAATATTCTTAAGATTATAAAGCTGGGAAAGTACAAGACAAGTTATTACACGTGGAAAAGTACAGAACAAGAAACTTTCTATTTAAAATATTACAGCTCAGGATAAAATTTGAATATTAAAATTATTTAATTTCAATTTACAAAGTCACATTATAATTTAAAAAAGTACCATCATTTTGTTAAAATACTCACACACTAGAATACTTAAAAAATGAGAGCCAAAAGTACCAATATTGCTAAAGTTTTATGCAAAGTAGAATAATATATATGGTAGGCAAATTAATTATGTAAACAAGAGTACTCAGAGAGTGTAAACCTCTGCCAATGCAACACCAACGTCCTCTCAACAGTTAGCTGGAGATGATTTTTAAAATAAGAATATCTGAAATAAACTTGATTGCGCTCACAAACAAGAATACTAAAAATGAACCTGACTGCTCTCAAAAATTAAGTAAAATAGAGGAAAAATAATTCAGAATCCTTCTCCAGTACCAGATTGATCCCAAAATCTAATCAGTTCGTGCCAGTCATAAGGCCAAACATTCCTGCAAGTTTCATCCGAATCTATCCAGCGGTTCTTGAGATATCTTGTCCACAGACAAACAATCAAACACAACTGAAAACAATACCCTCGCCTTTGCTAAGGCGGAGGTAAAAATAGGCATTGGGTCAAGATTTAAAATATGAAGACTTGGCAATAACTTAGGCAATAGCTCAAGCAAATTTTACTGTGAATTTGTTGTTAGAGGTAGATTCTACTGTAATATATAACTATTTTTTTAAATTCTATTTATTGTACACACTAATTATGTGCTACTATTATTTTTTATAACTTATTTTCTAATCTCTTATTATTAATTAATAATTTAAAAAGATGAATTTTTTTTTAAAGTGGAAAAAATATTTTGAGTTATTTGTTTATTTTTAATAGAAGTAACGAGTAACAACAAAGAGAAGTAATAACCTGTAATAAAAGTTTTAGTTTTAATAAAAGCTAATATTTTCTAAATCTAAATATTTTATTTGAAATTTTATCCTTAAGCTGCAATATTTTAAGTAAAAATTTTCTTCTTCTGTATTTTATCAGATGTAATAATTTGTCCTGAATTTTTTCGAGTGTAAGAACTTGTCCTGTACTTTTCTAGGTTTATAATCTTAAGAATATTATTTCTCTTGCTCACATTTTCCCATGTAATATAGGTTTTATATAATGAAGACAGGATTTTGTGATGGCAATGCACTTCTCCACTAATAAATGTGAGTGAAGCGAAATGGTGGATATAACTATAAATCAAAATTCAAGCCGGAGATTCAGCCCATGAATTTTTTTCCCCTTTCAATTTAGGGTCCTAAAAGCTGCAAAACTGATTAAACGGAATATCCACATCTAACTTTTAGTGTTCACAATTCGAAGCTGCCGACACGAGTTACATCCCTTGTATGGAACTCTCTACAATAAAAAGAAGCATTTCTTCCAGCTGATCGAAAATGGCCACATTTTTCCTCTCAACTTTATCAACATTGTTGTTTGTTTTATCATTTAATGCAGCTTCTGCTTTGTTCGAAGACCAAGCTGGAAAATTTGATTGGTACTTTACCTTTTCCTATATTTGCAAATGTTTTTTACCGAGATATTTCCCATATCTCCCTAGAATTCCTCCTGTCCCCTCCCTTGTCCCTCCAATCGCATGCTTTTCTCTTCGCTGCTTTTTCTTTCCTTGAAATATCACAATTTTTAAATAATTAACAGATTTAAGTAATATTTATAAATTATATATCGGACAACTGATGAAAAAATCTATCATTTCAGGCAATTCACACTGGTTAAACACATTTTCAGTATTTTTATTTTAAAATGAATGAAACGGGTTTTTATCGATTTAAAAAAAGATTCGTAAAAATTAGGGTAAATTCGTCGACTTTTGAGAGGAAATTGAGTTTTGACCTTTAAGGCCAGGGTCTTCCTCAATTTTCTTCAACAAAGTCTCTACTCGAAATGTCAATGCACTCTTTATGAATTTTATTAATTGCATTAATTATTATTATCATTATTTATATTTTTGCCGACACAAGCCACCTCTCAAAATGTAGTTTTACACTTTATTTTACCGATTTGTAAGGTTTTTTTTTGTTAACCCTGTTTAGAATAAGCGATATTTCGTTTGTATTATTTCAAACAGGTAAATAGGAAAATGTTCTGAACCACGTAAATTCAATTTCATTAATGAATCTAAGAAAATCATTCCAACACGCCGAACGTGCGATTACCGGCTTCCGACATAAAACACACACTTAGTATTTTTCAGTGTTTTTTTCCCCTCATAAACGAGAGAAAGAGTACGCAATATATCCAGATAGAGTTTATTTATTTATACGAAGTGTTCTGTAATGTTTCTGTTTCTTGGTCGAGATGTAATTGCCAAAGAAAACCAAATAAAATCTCCGATGACTGTTTCTACGTAATTTAAAAAGGAGAAACAAGGGATGAGCTTCGATAATTCGGCAACACCGTTGTACAGTGTTCGTAATAAAATAACCTTTGCGAAAACAATCACTTTATTTATATTGTTGGGAACATATATACACTGATAATGACGCAGTAAACAAGTGGACTCTTTCAGCTCACGTTTAAAGCACCATCCTCTTTCAGATTTGACTTAATGCTTAAGATGACTGACCACAAGTTGTTGTTTGTCGTCTCAGGACAGGCTTGTGTATCCAATGTTAACTAAGATGTTTTCATCCAGCTGCATTTCGGGACCAATTTTCGGTTTTGAGTCAATGGCACAGGTTGTATTAATGGTTTTATGGCCTTATTAACAGCTAGCACCTAACCTGGCATTATTTCTTCACTACCAAAAACAGTAAAATTCTTTTCTGAGTCGTACCGACTCCTAAGGGCTGGTTTCAATGGCGTATATATCCCCCACCTGGACGGGACGCTAGTCCATCGCAGCGTTACTCATTTTTGCCAGCTGAGTGGACTGGAGCAACGTGAAATGAAGTGTTTTGCTCAAGAACACAACGCATCACCTGGTCCAGGAATCGAAACCACCATCTTACAATCATGAGTCCAACACCCTAATCACTACGCCACGTACCTCCACTACTAAAACATTAGATGGTGAGGAGGATGATGATGATTACACAAATTGGGGAATTTTATAATTTTTTTTTGTGTGTGTGTGTTTTTTTTTAATCTTTTTTTTCTTTTGTTTCTGATTTTTTTTAGGATGCAGAAATATGTTGGCCGAGTAGATTTTCTATTTTGGGATCAATCTCATTATGTTGGGAAACGAATATTGGTTGGCACCGAAAAAAATACTATTGCAGCCATCAATGTCCACAATGGAAGTATTGGTGAGTAGTAATTTGTATCTTAATTTACATATTATATCATCATCATCATCATCATCATCGTTTAACGTCCGCTTTCCATGCTAGCATGGGTTGGACGATTTGACTGAGGACTGGTGAAACCGGATGGCAACACCAGGCTCCAGTCTGATTTGGCAGAGTTTCTACAGCTGGATGCCCTTCCTAACGCCAACCACTCAGAGAGTGTAGTGGGTGCTTTTACGTGTCACCCGCACGAAAACGGCCACGCTCGAAATGGTGTCTTTTATGTGCCACCCGCACAAGCCAGTCCAGGGGCACTGGCAACGATCTCGCTCGAAAATCCTACAGGAGCCAGTCAGGCGGTACTGGCAACGGCCACGCTCAAAATGGTGCATCTCATGTGCCACCCGCACAAGAACCAGTCCAGGGGCACTGGCAACGATCTTACTTGGCTTGCCGGGTCTTCTCACGCACAGCCCATTTCCAAAGGTCTCGGTCCGTAGTCATCGCCTCGGTGAGGCCCAATGTACGAAGGTCTAGCCTCACCACCTCAGCCCAGGTCTTCCTGGGCCTACCTCTTCCACGGGTTCCCTCAACTGTTAGGGTGTGGCACTTTTTCACGCAGCTATCCTCCTCCATTCTCACCACATGTCCATACCAGCGCAATCGTCTCTCTTGCACGCCACAACTGATGCTTCTAATGTTCAGCTTTTCTCTCAAGATACTTACACTCTGACGGGTATTCACATTGACATTACACATCCAACGGAGCATACTGGCTTCATTCCTTGCGAGCTTACGTATGTCCTCAGCAGTTACAGCCCATGTTTCACTGCCATGTAGCATGGTTGTTCGTACGCATGCGTCATACAGTCTGCCTTTTACTCTGAGTGAGAGTCCCTTTGTCGCCAGCAGGGGTAAGAGCTCTCTAAACTTTGCCCAGGCTATTCTTATTCTAGCAGCTACACTTTCAGCGCACCCACCCCCACTACTAACTTGGTCGCCCAGATAGCGGAAGCTATCGACTACCTCTAGTTTTTCACCCTGGAATGAGATAGAAGTTGTTTCCTGTTTGTTTGCAGTCTTTATTGCACCTGAACATCTGCCACAAACAAAAACTAACTTGCTAGTTAACCTGCCTTTGATGTTGCTGCACCTCTTATGTGTCCATAGCTTGCACCGGGTACATCTTATAGAGTTACTACCTACTCCTTTTCTACATACTGAGCAGGGCCATCTACCTGAAGGGGTTTGTGTTTTATCTACCTTCCTACTTATTAGGATTTTGGTTTTAGCTAGGTTGACTCTAAGGCCCTTCAATTCTAGACCTTGCTTCCACACCTGAAACTTCTCCTCTAGTTCTGATAGTGACTCCGCAATTAGGGCAAGGTCATCAGCATAGAGGAGCTCCCAGGGGCAACCTGTCTTGAACTCCTCTGTGATTGCCTGGAGGACTATGGTAAATAATAGGGGGCTGAGGACGGAACCTTGGTGGACCCCTACCTCTACCCGGAATTCATTGCTGTACTCATTTCCAACCCTCACCTTACTGGCCGCATCTCTGTACATGGCTCGCACAGCTCTCACTAGCCATTCTTCTATCCCAAGTTTCCTCATTGACCACCAGATAAGGGATCGGGGGACCCTGTCAAAGGCTTTCTCCATGTCAACGAAAGCCAGGTACAGAGGTTTATCCTTGGCTAGGTATTTCTCTTGCAACTGTCTCACTAGAAATAAGGCATCAGTAGTGCTTTTACCTGGCACGAACCCAAACTGCATCTCATCTAAATTGATTCGCTCCCTAATTAGTTGGGCTATGACCCTCTCTGTAACTTTCATAACCTGATCTAACAGCTTGATGCCTCTGTAATTATTTGTATCTAAAGCGTCCCCTTTACCTTTGTAGCAGTTGACTATGATGCTGCTACACCAGTCATAGGGTATGACTCCTTCGTGTATCACCTGGTTCGTAATACGGGTGACTAGGCTATAGCCAACACTGCCAGATATTTTGAGCATCTCTGCAGTGATTCCTGATGGGCCGGGGGCTTTCCCGGTCTTCATACTCTTAATTGCTTTATCTACCCTGGTACTATCAACTCGGATAGCTGGTCCCTCTATTGGGTCGACATAAGGCAGGCTCTCTTTCTCCCATTCATTCTCTTTATTAAGCAATCTATCGTAGTGGCATCTCCAGACCTCTTTCTTTGCATCCTCATTTAATGCAAGCGTACCATCATCCATGCGAACACATTTCTCTCCTACAACATCACTATTCTCTCTCCTACACTGTCTTGCAACCCGAAATACCTCGAGTCTTTGGTCCTCACGGCGCAGAACATTGGCAAATCTTTCCTTATCTGCTTCCCCTCTGGCTAAATAAACCTGTCGCCTAGCCTCCCTTCTGGCACATTGGTACAATTCCCTGCTACCACCGTTCTTCCAGTCCTTCCAAGCTTGTTTCTTTTGTCTAATAGCCCTGTCTACCTCCTTGTTCCACCACCACGTTACTCTGGGTTGGGAGGGGACCTTACACCACCCACAAATCTGGTCGGTGGCTTTCAACAGGTTGTCCCGCAGAAATCTCCAATTGTCTTCCACGTTGTATGATGCTATATCCCCTTCTATTTCGTTAAATGCTTCAAGTAACTTGTCTCTAAGTCTCTGTCCGTTTGCAGGGTCTTTAAGCTTCCACACCCTTCTTCTCCAAGCCTGTCTAATTCTGGGCACCCATTTTGCCTTGATCCCAAAGTCGCTAACTACTAATCTATGTTGTGGGGTACATTCTTCGCCAGGGTAGGTTTTGGCATTTATAAGCCGCCCTCTTTCCCTATTTCTGGCGAGGATGTAGTCGATTTGGCTAGAGTGTCTGCCGGAGCGGTAGGTGACTAGGTGACTGGCAGGTTTCCTGAAGTTGGTATTGCAGACTATAAGATTGGTTGCATCACAGAACTCCAGCAGTCTGGTTCCCTCCTCGTTGCGGGAACCGAAGCCATAGCCTCCATGTATGCCATGGAAGCCCCCAGCACGACGTCCGACATGACCGTTGAAGTCTCCAGCCACAAAGAGAAGGTCCCTGTCACTCGTCGACGAGGTAGTTTGCAAGAGGGTGTCATAGAATTGGTCTTTCAGACCATCTGGTAGCCCAGGTTGAGGTGCATAGGCTGAGATGACAGTAGCTAATCTATGATGAAGCACTAGTCTGATCTTAAGTACTCTGTCACTTACTCTAACGACCTCGATTACCTTATCCACCCATTTCTCCGCTAGAAGTATTCCTACGCCCCCGACCCCGTCAGTGTTCCCTGCCCAGAAAATCTTGTACCTGTGTTCTTTGCCTGTGAGGAACCTTGCAGAACCTCCTCTCCATCTTACTTCCTGGATGCAGCACATATCTACGCATCTCCGTTCAAGCATCTCAACAATTTCACCAGATCTACCTTTCAGCGTGCCGACGTTGAGAGTGCCAATCCTAACAGTATGGATGTTGGGGGTGTGGGCCTGTAGCCTGGGAAGAGGAAAAGCAGTGTCATATATATATATTGTCCAGAAAGTTCGTGCCGATTTTTAAAGGAAAGAAAAAGGTCAATAAATACTTGCCATTACATTTTTAATCAACCAAATATGAACCATTTTGTTGCACAATGCGTCTACATCTTTCCTTTAACTTGAAAATACCCTCTTCCCAGAATTGAGGTGGTTTCATGGCAAATAAGTTGAAAGGTATCTTTTTACATCATCCAAGGAATTGAAATTTTTACCATTAAGACTATTCTGCAGAGACCTGAATAAGTGGAAATCTGAAGGAGCAATATCTGGTGAATATGGAGGGTGGGGTAACACATCCCAGCTGAGCTGCAGCAATTTTTGTCTGGTTCCCAAAGAAACGTACGGTCTTGCATTATCATGTTAGAAAACAACGCCCTTCCTGTTGGCCAATTCTGGACGTTTCCCTTGAATTGCTGCTTTTAACTCGTCCAGTTGTGTGCAGTATTTCTCAGAATTAATTGTCTGGTTACTTGGGAGAAGCTCATAGTACAGAATTCCTTTCCAATCCCACCAGACACAAAGCAAGACTTCTTTTAGGGTGAAGACCCGCTTTTGGGGTGGCTAAGGGTGGCTCATGTCGCTTACTCCAGGATCGTTTTCTCTTAACATTTCGGTAGATAATCCATTTCTGATCATCTGTCACAATTTGCTTTAAAAAAGGCACTTTTTCATTTCGTTTACAAAGGAATTGATAATGTAAGTACTAATTGAAGACTAGAGTCAATGTAACTGACTTAGCCCACTCCCCCTGAAGTTATTGGCATTGTGCCAAGAATTTGAAACCAATGTATTACTGGTACTGTTTTCATTCAATTGTCTTTTTCTTTCGTTTTGTTTTGCAGCTTGGCGACAGATATTTGAAGAAGGAGAACGAGGAAGGATAAATAATCTTCTTCATCATGGAAACGGTTTGGTCTTTTAATTGTTTTTCTCTTTTTTAATTTTCTCTCTCTTCCTTTCTTTGTTTCTTTTCTTTCTCTGCCTATAATCTTCTACCTCCATCCCTTCTCTCTCTCTGTCTCTAATCCTCCTTTAGTAAAATAACTTAGTTATCATTAAGCTTGTGTTAGGAACATAAATTGTGACTAAGGTTTGGTGGAAGATTTCAATTAAAAAATTATGCAAACAAGACATTTGTACAACAGAGCCAGAACCGGTTTCAGCCGGGTTGGTACTGAAAGGGTTAATCCCAGTCAGTCATGATCCACCTGACCTATAATCTGAATATCTTTATCCCTTTGGCATTCAGATTAATCTGTTAAATGTAATCCTTATTTATTCACAGTTTTCAATTAATCTTGCATTATCCCATATCTTCAAGATTTTGATAATGTGATTGTTTATTTTTAGAATGGCATCATAGGTAAGTGTGAGGGGCCAGATCTGGCCACTCTCAACATAAAACAGGATATTTAGACCTGATATGGTTATTTTAAATGCTAAAGGGTTAAACAGATTTATAATCTCTCTAAAAGGCCATAAAGGATGGATGCGTAGTCCCTTTCCTTTCAGGTATGAGATACACATTCCTTTCCTGGCAAGTAGTTTAATTATTGATTTACTTAACTGATTAAAAAAAAAAAACATCTTCAGATTTTCCCTTTTATTGCAATTGTTTATCCTGTTTTCTCTTCTCAATTCTAGCCTTGGTGAGTGTCTCTGGAAATGGCAAAATAGTTCGGTCCTGGGTTGCGACTTCTGGTTTCATGCAGTGGGAAGTGGTACTCAGTGCTCAACCAACTTCGAGGTAAGGATACTGCAAAATCTTGATATTCCTTCTTAGAAATTCACATCATCATCATCATCATCATCATCATTTAATGTCTGTTTTCCGTGCTGGCATGGGTGGGATGGTTTGACAGGAGCTGTACCAGGCTCTATTGTCTGTTTTGGTATGGTTTCTACAGCTAGGTGCCCATCCTAAAGTCAACCACTTCACAGAGTGTACTGGGTGCTTTTACATGGCACCAGCACCTACGAGATCGCAAGACAAGGACCTCTTACTGTTCTATATTTAAGAGATGAGGAATTATTTACATTATTTATATTTGATGGTGCTTTTTAAGTGTACTCATCTTGTTGTTAACACAACGTTTCGGCTGATATACCCTCCAGCCTTCATCAGGTGTCTTGGGGAAATTTCGAACCTGAGTTCTCATTCCACGGGCATATGGTGTAGTGGTTACGAGCACAGGCTACTAACCCCAAGATTCCGAGTTCGATTCCAGGTAGTGACCTGAATAATAATAACATTGAAAAATACTTTAGGAGTGGTAACCCAGGTTCGAAATTTCCCCAAGACACGTGATGAAGGCTAGAGGGTATATTAGCTGAAATGTTGTGTTAACAACAAACAAGATGAGGACAATATCCGTCAAATGTAAATAATGACGGACTTCTTAGCTGAGAAAGGGAGTGGAACTGAGAGAGAGTGGGGGGGGGGGGGACAAAGGTAACCCTCTTACCATTGAGGAAATGCATACATATATATATATCTGTACATCACTTCAGAAACTCTCTCTCTCTCTCTCTCTCTCTCTCTCTCTATATATATATATATATATATATATATATATATATATATATATATATATATATAGATAGATATCTATCTATATAGATAGGCAAGTGCCTTCTACTATAGCCTTGGACTGACCAAAGCCTTGTGAGTGGATTTGGTAGACTGAATCTGAAAGAAGCCCATTGTATGTGTGTGTGTGCCTTTGTGTCTGTGTTTGTCTCCCACCACTGCTTGATGACTGGTGTTGGTTTGTTTATGTCTCTGTAACTTAGCAGTTTGGCAATAGAAATGAATAAAATAAGTGCCTGACACAAAAAACGTACTGTGATTGATTCATTCAACTAAAATTCCCGTGCCCCAGTATGGTTACAGTCTAATGACTGAAACAAGTAAAAGATAAGATTAAAATATATTTATCCCTTTCTTGAGAAAAGATAAGGGTTAATGACAGGAAGGGTATCCAGCTGTAAAAACATCCATCATTTGTCTGAATCCTGCTAGCATAGAAAAAAAACAAGCATAAAAAGGAATCTTTGTACACATAGATGCATGCATGTGCACCTGTGTCTATATTGTTTGTTTATTTTGTATGTTTGTTATTTTGCAGAACTGCTGCCATGTTCATGGGCAACCGCAAAGGTAAGGATGTAATTTCCTCTTATCATTCTATCATTTTAATGAGGATTATAGAAATAGGATTTCTGAAGAACTGATTCCATGGCATAGTTTTTGGTTTCGAATTGAAGTCAACCCCAACTCAGCTAGGGACATCAAATGCATTGTCTGTCTAGAAAAAGACATTGGGTGTCAACATCTATTAAATAGGGTACAAGGAGGACTAACTGTATTTTTGATCAGGACTCACCTGAAGACATCATCATCATCATTGCTGTTTAACGTCTGCTTTCTATGCTGGCATGGGTTGGACGGTTTGACTGACGACTGGTGAGCCAGAAGGCTGCACCAGGCTCCAATCTGATCTGGCAAAATTTCTACAGCTGGGTGCCCTTCCTAACACCAACCACTCCAAGAGTGTAGTGGGTGCTTTTACGTGCCACTGGCATGAGGACCAGTCAGGCAGTACTGGCATCGACTACACTCAAATGGTGCTATTTATGTGCCACCTGCTCAGGAGCCAGTCAGGCTACACTGGCAACGACCACACTCGAAGGGTGTTTTTTACGTACCACCAGCGCAGGAGCCAGTGAGGCTACACTGGCAACAATCCTGCTCGAATGGTGCTTTTTAAGTGTACTCCATTGTTGACAGTGAGTGTAACAACTTCTTGGTTATGGAGAGTTAATCTCCTGGGAATATTTGGAGTACAAATCTCTCCTAATCTGCACAAATTGAGGTGACTGTTATTTATTTATTTTTGCTGTAATTTAATGTTAATTTCTTTGATTATTTATCATTTCTGCTGCGTATCAATTTAAGATCTTTCGTAACTAATCATTTGTTATGACATAAATAACAACAACAATAGGAATATTATTTACATTTGATGGAAATTTGTCCTCATCTTGTTTCTTGTTAACACAATGTTTCGGCTGATATACCCTCCAGCCTTCATCAGGTGTCTTGGGGAAATTTCGAACCTGGGTTCTCATTCCTAACGTATTTTTAGATGTTGTTGTTCAGGTCACTGCTTGGAATCAAACTTGGAGTCTTGGGGTTAGTAGCCCACGCTGCTCTTAACCACTAAGATAAGGACAAATATCTGTCTAATGTAAATACTATACATAATTCCTCATCTCTTAAATATAGAACTGAACAATAGGGATGATGAGGAGGATGGTGATGATGATGATGGTGGCAGCCACCGCTGATGTCATCGTTGTCGTAATTTAATGTCTGTTTCCATGCTGTTTTGGTTTGGAGAGTTTGACAGAAGCTGCACCAGGCTCCAATTGTCTATATTGGCATGGTTTCTATGGCAGAATGCCCTTCCTATCGCTAACCACTTTACAGGGTTTACTGGGTGCTTTTTACACGACACCAACACTGACAAGTTCACCAAGTAACTTGCAAGACAAAAACTCTCTCAGTTAAGAGGGCGGGGTAGTCGTGAGGGTTAGGAGGATGGCTTTGTGCCAATTGATGAGAGATTAGAATGATAGGAGGACACTATTTTAGTGTGGTCGATGCCAGTGCCGCCTGACTGGCACATAAAAAGAATCATTCAAACGTGGCTGATGCCAGTGCCGCCTGACTGGCTCCCATGTTGGTGGCACCTAAAATGAACCCACTACACTCTTGGAGTGGTTGGTGTTAGGAAGGGCATCCAGCTGTAGAAACACTGCCAGATCAAATTGGAGCTTGGTGTGGGCTCCTGGCTTGCCAGTCCCCAGTCAAACCGTCCAACCCATGCCAGCATGGAAAGCGGACATTAAATGATAATGATGATGACATATATAAATATACATATATATATATATATTAAGGTAATGATGGATGGTTTTGTCATTCAGTTAGGATTCATTTGGTTGATTAACTGAATTAATATGTAAGTGGCTGAGTGTTCCTAAGTGTGAATCAGCATGACACGATATGCTCAAGATGCCACTGAGAAGGCTCAAACCCAGGGCCTCATGACTGCAAAGTGAACTTCTTAAGCATTTTGCTTACTGCAAGTGTGGTTGTGTGGTAAGAAGCTTGCTTCCTAACCACTTGGTTCCAGGTTCAGTCCCACTGCCTGGCACCTTGGGCAAGTGTCTTCTACTATAGCCTCGGACTGACCAAAGCCTTGTGGTTGTTCTGCTGTATAGTAGATACATGGATGCCCCAGTTGGAAAAGAAAGGAAGGTGAGTCAGAGTGAGATAAAGAGAGCAATACGTGAGAGGCGGTGGCAAATAATAATAATAACAATAATAATAATCCTTTCTACTATAGGCACAAGGCCTGGATTTTGTGGGGAGGGAGATTGTTGATTACATCATCCTCAGTGTTTCATTGATACTGAAAGTATGAAAGGCAAAGTTGACCTCAGCAGAATTTGAACTCAGAATGTGGCGACGGGTGAAATACCGCTAAGCATTTCGTCCAGCATGCTAACAATTCTGGCAGCTCACTGCCTTAAATAATAATAACTGATAATAATAATAATAATAATAATAATTGATAATAATAATAATAATAATAACAATTGATAATAATAATAAAAAAAATAATAATTGATAATAATAATGATAATAATTGATAATAATAATCTGTTAATGTTATCTCTGTTTGCAGCTGAGAGTATTGTTGTTCTTCATGATGATCTCTTATTCAATCTAAGAATTTCTGATGGTTCTGAAATATGGAGAATGTCTTTGCCTAAAATGTAAGTTGACACTATGGGAAGCTGTCCGTGTGTGTGTGAGTGAGTGTCCGTTTATGTCTTGTATTGTCTTGCTCTCGTGTAAGTGCCGTATGGAAATGTCACCCTAGAGACGGTGCCATTGTTTACATCTGCTGTGAAAATGTGTCTTGCTTTTGAACTGTTCATTATTTGAAAGACCAAGGGAAACATCACCTGAGTTGGAAACAAGTGAAGATTGGCAGCAGCAAAGGCCATGGGGGAATATTTCCTCAAAAAGTCCCATTTAACCCATGGTAGCATTGGAAGAAGGAAAAAGCAGAAGCTAAAATGATGATGATGATGATGGAAGTTTATCTTTTACTCGTTTTAGACATTAAACTGTGGCTATGCTAAGGCATCCGCTTGGTAGGTTTCAGTTGAACAAGTCGACCCCTGTACTTATTTCTTTGAAGTCTGGTAGTTTTTCTATTGGCCCCTTTTGCCAAACTGCTAAGTTAAGGAGACGTAAACAAACCAACAACACTAATGACAAATACAAGAGATATAGAGACAGACAGACACACACAATAGACTTCTACACAGTCCCTGCTATCCAAATTTACTCATAAGGCACTGGTTGGCTCAGGGCTATAATAGAAGACACTTACTCGAGGTGCTGCACAGTGGGACTGAACCTGAAACCATGGGGTTGCAAAGTATGCTTCTTCACCATGCAACCCTTGAAGTGCCATCTTTGGGTTCATGACTATAGATGGTCATCTGGAGAGTTCACTGCAGCCATTCCATTGTGTTGTATCACTAAACAAAGTATGTAACTGCTGTTTCTAGCAGGTTGAATATGTCACCTAATGGGTCCCTCTCGTTCATTATATCGCTTTTTTTTTTTGGTTATATCATCATTATCATTGTCGTTTAACGTCCGCTTTCCATGCTGGCATGAGTTGGACAGTTTGACTGAGGGCTGGAGAGCCAGCAGGCTGCCCCAGGCTCCTATCTAATCTGGCAATGTTTCTACAGCTGGATGCCCTTCCTAATGCCAACCACTCCGAGAGTGTAGTCGGTGCTTTTTACGTGCCACCGGCACGAGGGCCAGTCAGGTGGCACTGGCAATGACTATACTCAAATGGTGCTTTTTACATGCCAGTCAGCCTTCAATACAATACAAGCTTTCCAAAGCAAATTTGACGTCTGTTCTCCTTGTTGATACTTTGGTAGCTTGTTCCTTCTCCTGAAGATCCCATCCAGCATTTCAATAATTCCACTGATCCTTCCTTTCATTGTGCCGGCATTAATTGTGAAGTGGGAAGACAGTTGTGGAACTGGTTGTCGGTGTGTGGTTAAGAAACTTGCTTCCAAACCATGTGGTCTTGGGTGTCTTCTACTATAGCCCTTGGCTGACCAAAGCCTTGTGAATGGATTTGGTGGATGGAAACTGAAAGAAGCCCATCAGATATATAAATGTGTGTGTGTGTGTGTGTGTGTGTGTGTATGTGTACCTTTGTCTAAACATCTTGTGATGGTTGTAAATAAGCATCACCATCATACAGGTGATGCTGTTCATTTCCAGTCTTCCATGGACAAAATATCTGGCTGTGGGGAAATATTCCATTGCTTGGAAACATGTGAAGGTTGGTGACAAGAAGAGCGTCCAGCTGTAGAAAATCTGCCTCAACAAATACCTTAGTTGTTCATTATGTATGTATGTATGTATGTGTTTGTTTATATATTTTCCCAATAGTCTAATTACTAATTCATATCTCTCTCAAAATGTTTCTTTTCTTCTTTGCAGGAAGAATATAAAGAATGTTTATTTGAATATTATTGAGCGAGATGTTTATGTTGTTGGTATAGTTCCTAATTCTCATGCTGAAATCATTGTCATTAACAATGAAGGAAATCCCAAATCTTCAAAGACCATTTCGGCAGCATGGTTATCAAGTGACAGCAAGTAAGTTCTTCCAACTTTCTCTGGTTGCAACTATAATAATGAAAAATATTCTACCCCACTTTTTTGTTTTCTGTTCAAACTGGTCAGGTCTGACCTTTCACACTTACCCTACAATATTATTCTAGAAATAAGGTGACGACCGGGCAAAATGCTTAGCGATATATCGTCTGCCGCTACATTCTGAGTTGAAATTCTGCCACGGTCGACTTAGCCTTTCATCCTTTCAGGGTCGATTAAATGGAGTTGATGTAATCAACTTAATCCCTTTGTTTGTCCTTGTCTGTCCCCTCTATATTTAACCCCCTGTGGGCAATAAAGAAATAAATATTATTCTAGAAATAAGCAATCGTGTCATTGACATTTCAAAGCTATGAGATGAAGCCTGATTGATTCAAATCAATGGGAATAAACAGGTATTACACTTAACAGACTAATCTGGATGCTAAAGGGTTAACGAACCCATAGATGTAGAGATGGCATTAAATAAGGTGATGGATGATGTCACCACCCCAAGGAGAGGGATAATCCTATTTTTCCACAATGTTTCCATGGACATCCATCCTTGTTTATCATTGATTCATTTTTCACTTATCCGAGATAACATCACATGCTCTATTGTGAACTCTGCTATGCTTATCAGGAATTGATCTGTGCCATCACATTGGCTATGAGCCTTTGATGTTGTGTACCCCAGGACAAGGTACACAAACTGTTTAGCTAACTCCTACTCAATGTTTGAATTGTTAGTTGTGTGTGTGTGTGTGTAATTATTTAATTCTAAATGGCTCTGTTATTTTTCTTTTCTTTCAGTTGCATAATGACATCATATCATCTTACCTGCTTTGATAACAGTTCCTTGAGTCTAATGTTGCTGCCTTTGAATAATGGTGTAACATTTATTCCAACCTTACTCACTGTAAGTCCAGGTCTCATTCACATTTCTCTCCAACCTGCAGACTAACCACAGTTCCTCTCCATTACAACTTTATAATGATTTACTTTGGCATATTTACAGGATCTTGGTATTTCAGACTCTATAACTGCTTTGGAATATGCAGGTGGAGAGATATTCAGTATGAAATCTGGCCTGTTGTTGGCTCGTTTACATTTTGGTTACACAGCCTTACTTAAAGTTGCTTTAGATGGTCCAGTATCATTAATGGCACCATTTGACAAGGTAACGTTTTGAAGTACCATTTATTTTTTTTGTTTTCATCATTTTGTTTGTTTTTCTTTTCTTGTGGTTAACATGAGTTAGACTTTTGCCTAGAGTTGTCTCCTTAAACAATTGCTGTCATAATATATCGTGAGAGTTTACAAGAAAACAAAAGATGAAGATGGGTGTGTAAACAACAAGCAAACGTATTAATTTAATGCTTGGGAAGTGAGAAAGTCTTTTACATTTCGAGCCAACGCTCTTCGACGAGTAATTGCTTTTGTTGAAAAGCCCTAAGAATATCTATGGCATTGGAGCAGCTAATTCCACACCTTTGAAGATCTGTAGATCTAATGCTTAGACCTAAAGTTGTATTTGCTGTGTTGGTAGATCCAGCATTCAGATTGAAATCTGCTCGATGGTTTAGTTCAGGCTCACTCTGAATTGAACCCTTTTGTCACCATATTCATATTGAAATATACTGTGTTGGTTTCAATTGATTTTTAGAATAATGAAGAATTTTTTAAAAAATAACTTCCATTATCAAACTGGTGTTTGGAACATAGATTAACAAGAAAATTTGATGGCAGGTTTTAATTTAGATCAATTTACAAGAGGGGAGTTTTATCATAAGGGTGGTCTGAGGTGGATTGGTTTCAAAAGGTTTAAGTAGCGTCTGGTTTTCATTTCCAAGCCTGGTATTAATTTAAACCCTGTTAATATATTAGGTCTGTTGTGAGTCCCCAGGATTCATAAGGCTGAAACTTGGTTTTTGTGGCATACGAGGGACTGAGATTACCATACTACGTCTTCCCTGAACGAGGCAATGAAATAATATTTAGGAATTTGCCAGCTCCCTTGCCCCGACTGGCTCCTGTGCTGGTACCAGGTAAAAAGCACCTAGTATACTCTATAAAGTGGTTGGCTTAAGGAAGGGCATCCAGCCAAAGGAACCAAACCAAAACAGACAACTGGAGTCTGATGCAACTTACCACCTCTTGTCAGACTGTACATCCCACGCCAGCATGGAAAATGGACGTTAAATGATGATGATGATGATGATGATTGGCCACTATATCAATCACCTTGATCAGCTATGTCGTTACTCCTTCATCAGGAAGACTAAAAAACAACAGGATTTCTGTACAGAATTGAAGGCATAACACAGCAGTCGTGCTGGCAAAGTTGAAATGCACAACTATACAATATTTCTATTTGATTTAATTTTTCCTATGACATTTTCCTGTCTCATGTAATGAGCAAATATTCCATTCTTATGTAAACTGAATATTTTCAAGAGTAGATGTTATATAACAACATGTCTAACCTTTATCTTCAGCTCCTGTGTGCCCATTTAACCAAACATGGAGATAAATCAATGCTGATTACACTGGAGATGACTGGTACAGAGGTATGATATTTAAATAGTTGTAACACACACTCGTAACATGGCATTCAGTTTGAGATCATCTCTGGACAGTCAAAGAGATTATAAGTTGAAACCCATAACTAAAATCATTATAACTTTTTCCCCTTTATAGTTTCCAAATATGGGGCTGGAAATTACTTACAATTGAAATAGTTTGAGGGTAGCCAGGTGCTTCCTCTGCAGCAAGAAACCTACAGTTCTATATTTGAGAGATGAGGAATTATGTACATTGTTTACATTATTTACATTTGGCAGATATTCTGCTTTAATCTCTCAACACCTGAAATAAAGCCACTTCTCTCTCTCTGTTATATTCCCACTCAGTTGAGGGGAATCTTTAGTATTGGGAGTTACTTGTTGACCTCACTAGTGCCAGTACCACATAAAACGCACCCAGTTCTGTTTATAAAATGGTTGGCATTGGGAAGGTCACCCAGGTGTAGAAACCATGCCAAAGCAGACATTGGAGGAGCATGGTGCTCTTCTGTGAATTGTTGGCTCCTTTCAGAGTGTCCAATCTGTGCCAGCCTGAAAGAAGGGTGTTAAATGATGAAGATGATACCCAAGATGGAACTATCGAAATCAGGTCTTTGCTGCAGGCGTTCTTAATTGGGGGTTTTTCTAAGTTTGCTTTGTCTTCTATCATTCTAATTCTTCACAGTAAATCATAAGCAGGGCTTCTGAGAAAAATTTGTCCCCGGTTGAATGCGCTGTATGTTATTGCCCCTGGAAAGGGACTAGAAGATGCTTACCATTAAAACTTTGTGGCACTTCCTTCTTAGATTTCCAGGCCCTGAATCAGCAGAATCCCACCTCTTATTGGCCCTGATCATAGAGGATTCATGTGAGACTGCTTGGACAGTTGCAACTTGATCAAATGTTCGCAAGAAGAATTCTTGGTGACTTTGACATGGTGTGACAAAATACCACTTTCTGTATGACCCTTAATATTATTTCATCTCCAGATCTTTATTAGTTTTCCTTGATGTATTTTTTTTTCTCTTTCAACAGCTTCTCAAAATGTCTGGGTTTGAACTTTCTTCTGGATCCCTGGTTCGTGTTCGAGATTTAACCCATAAAATATCTTATTCCAAATCGCATGGTAAACCAGGGAAGGTAAGTGTGTCTCAATGAGAATCTGTGTTGATTTATGCATTATATAACAATTACACCCCATATTTATCTGCTTTGCCTCCTCCTCCTCCTCTAAACCCTACGTAAATGATTTAACTTTATCCTTCCTCCTCAGATTCACAGCCTTCAAAATACTTTTCCTGCCAAAGTTTTTTTCCAGAACTTAATTTACAGATGAGCTTCAAACAACGTCAACCACACATCAGAGATGTTACATTAACTTGTATATGCACACACACACACATGTGTGCATGCAGTTGAAATTGCCATATACACCAGTGTGTATAACATGTACAATGTCTATACTAATGTGGAATGGCTCTGGAGAAAATATTACAGCTAGTACTGTTTTATACTGCTTGTTATATGCATTTAAATGCTATACACACTGATATGTACATATATATATCATTATCATCATTTAACGTCCACTGTCCATGCTGGCATGGGTTGGACGGTTTGAACAAGGCTGCACCAGACCCATGTCTGATTTGGCATGGTTTTCTATGATTGGATGTCCTTCCTAACGTCAACCGCTTGGAGAGTGTAGTGGGCACTTTTACGTGAAACCGGCACAGGTGCCATTTGTGGGACACTGGTGTGACATGTAAAAGACACTCATACTGGTGACATGTTAAGGGTACCTGGTACACCCTATGGAGTGGTTGGCATAAGGAAGGGCATCCAGCTGTAGAAAGCAAGCCAAAACAGACTGGATCCACTCTGAGAGTTTAATGGGTGCTTTTATGTGCCACTGGCACAGGTGCCATTTGCATGACACCACTATCTGCCATAACTGCAATTTCACTTGGCTTGATAGGTCTTCTACTCAAGCACAGAATGCTGCCAAAGGTCTCGGCCATTTGTCATTGCCTCTGTGAAGCCCAATGCTCAAAAGGTGATTTTTATGTGCCACCGACACAGGTGCTGGTTACACAAGATCAGCATTAGCCACATTGCCTGTGGTCAAGAAGTTTTCTTTCCCAATCACATGGTCTGGGGTTCAGTTCCACTCCTTGGCATTTTGGGCAAGTGTCTTCTACAACCACAGGCTGACCAAAGCCTGGTGATTGAATTTGGTTGACAGTAACTGAAAAAAGCTCATCATGTGCGTGTGTGTCTCCTTGTCTTGATACACGATACAAACAATGTCCTTCATGTTCAGTCTTCCTCAAAAACATTTCTGGCCAAGGGGAAAATATTACCTTGCCTGGAAACACATGAGGGTTGGTGACAGGAAGGGCACCCGGCCATAGACAATCTGCCTTAATAAACTCTATCCAACCCATGAAAGCTTGGAAAAGTGGATGGTAAGATGACAATGATAATGATGTCTGAGAAAATGAAGGACACATTGGACAAATGTAGTCCTTGATATACAAAAAGGTAGGATGGCCATGGTTGGAACATCTTTGATTGTAGATCTGCTCAATCAAAACAAAAGCAACAATGCCAATAATCTCAGAAGATTTCAGCTGAGACTGGAAAAGGATTGGATGAAATTAACATCATCATCATCATCATCATTTAACTTTTGTTTTTCCATGCTGGCATGGGTCAGATGCTTGGCAGTAGCTGGCAAGCCAGAGGGCTGCACCCAACTCCCAATTGTCTGTTTTGGCTTGATTTGTACAGGGCTGGGTGCCCTTCCTAACGCCAACCATTTTACAGATGTACTGGGTGCCTTTTACATAGCACCAACATTTCTCATGTGGCACCAGCATAGATGCTTTCCATGTGATGCCAGCACGAATGTTTCTCATGTGGCACCAGCATAGATGCTTTCCATGTGATGCCAGCACGAATGTTTCTCATGTGGCACTAGCATGGATGCTTTTCATGTGATGCCAGCACGAATGTTTCTCATGTGGCACCAGCATAGATGCTTTTCATGTGATGCCAGCACAAATGTTTCTCATGTGGCACCAGCATGGGTGCTTTTTTAAATTTTATCTTTTATGCTAACCTATTATTTTTTGGTAGACTAAAACGTTTTAAAGGCATAAATTTACTAATGTTTCAGTACTATTGTTTGCATGTGTTTCTGAAGATTTTTTGTTACTTCACAGAAATTGTGACATTGGCTGAGTCTCCCCCTTGTCTCTTTTTCTAGATCGATACCCTTCTGTTCTCCAAAAAAGACGGTCGAATTGGTTATAAAACGATGCTTCGATCTGAGGATTACACCTTACATTTAATACACAAAGCTGGTGAGTTGAATATTCTGATGGATTGGTAGAATCGGAAGAGTGTCAGACAAAATGTCTTGCAGTATTTAGATGTGGCTCTTTATACTCTGAGATCAAATCCTACCATGTTTGACTTTGCTTTACATCCTTCTGGGGCAGGGCTTGATAAAATATCATACCAATCAAATACTGGTTAATATCATCCACCATTCCCTCCCCTCAAAATTTGTGGTTTTCTGCCAATCATTAGACTGTGGCTATGCTGGGGCACTGGCTTGAATTTTAATTGAATGAATCGGCTACAGTACTTACTGTTTTTTTTAAGCCTGGTACTTACTTATTCTATCGGTCTCTTTTGCCAAACTGCTAAGTTAAGGGATGTAAACACACCAACACCAGTTGTCACATGATGATGGTGGTTGTGGTAGTAGTGGGGGCAAATACAGACACAAGAACACACATAACAGGCTTCTTTCAGTTTCTATCTATGAAATCCACTCACAAAACTTTGGTCAGCCTAGGAGTATAGTAAAAGACACTTTGCCCAAGGTGCCATGCAGTAGGACTGAATCCAGAACCATGTAGTTGGGAAGCAAGTTTCTTACCACACGGCCATGCCTGTGTCTTGGTGTCACGCAACTGGCACCTGTGCCAGTGGCACATAAAAGCACCACTTATGATCTCAGAAGGGTTGGTGTTAGGAAGGGCATCCAGCTGTAGAAACCATGCCAAATCAGACTGGAACCTTGTGCAGCCCCCTCAGCTTACTAGCCCTAGTCAAACTGTTCAACCCATGCCTGCATGGACAACAGATGTTAAATGATGATGGTACACGCACATTTTTTAGAAGTTTTTTAAATAGTATTTGATACAGCCACAGTATTTGAAGAACGATTTTCTAAAAATAAAAATTGTTAATTATTTTAAAGCATCTTAGAAAAAACAATGGCAGAACACTTTTGGAAGGATGTTTCTATACTGTGTGTGTAAGTGGTTTTGTCGTTCAATTTTTCAAACATACGCTTCCTGAGGTAATGCCATATATATATATATATATATGCAGACACACACATACATATATCTTTGAATGTTTCAGGTCGTGTAGCATGGCGCAGAGAAGAAGCATTGGCTTACATTTTTGCAGTTGAAATGGTTGATTTACCATTGTCAGAATCCCAGGCAAAGTTTGAAGATGAATTTGGCTCCCAGCAAAGTAATTACTTTTTAATTTCAACTTCATCATTGTTTCTATTCACTTTCCATGCTGGCATGGGTTGGGTGAATCATTTCTGCTTTTCTAGATGAGTTTCTTAGTATAAAGTTTGGTAGATGAACTGGTGACTGACGAATGTGGTCAATATTGCGCATGGTTAAGTCATTTGTATTACAGAACTCCAAGAACCTTGATCTCTTCTTCATTCCTTGTGCCATAACCACAGCCACTATGTATAATGAAATAGTCATCATATTGTTACCTAACATGTCCATTGATGTCACCAACCATGATAACAAGGTTGTTTTTGTCTGTTATCAAAGCAGTCTGCTAGATGGATCTCAGAGAAATGGTCTTTTGTATGTCTGTGAATCTTGATTGATCAGTGGATATATCATGTTACCTATGATTGATTTAATTATTCTGTCACATACACCAATTATTTCAGGTATCTATTCCTCTGCCAAGAATATGACTACTCCAGCAATTCTGGGATTGTTACTAATCCAGAAGAATTTGCACCTGTGTTTCTTTGCGATAAAGAGTCTGACTGAAGCTCTCCTCCACCTTACCTCTTGTACTCAACACATTTACTTGCCTCCACTCTAACATCTCTTCAGACCTACTTCTCATTGTAACATCATTGATCTTGGCAGCCCTCAGATTGCGCATCTGACACACATACATACAGAGTAGTTTCTAGTTAAAGCAATTCTACCATATCAAATCAAATTTCAATATTGGACTTGTATGAGGAAAACCATGACATAACAACTACGACTTCAGTTGGAGACAGACACATCCACAACAACCACCTCAATTCCTACTGAGGCAAGGCACTACACCAACCACAATTACTCTAGTTTCTATTGAGCCAAGTACAATCACCACAGCTTCTGTTGGAAGCTGCTGAAGTTATTAGAAAGCAAACTAAGTGTCCACATGACCATGCTTATCTCCAAATTCAAAGACATCTGTTTAACAGAAACAGTGAAAAGGGTGGAGGTTAGGGGCTATGTTATAAACCAACCCAGTCTGTATTTACAAGTTAGAAACCTAATTTGTAAATAGTAATTATAAAATCTTCAGCAACCTAAATATTTCTTTCATTAATTATTTATGTAATTATATCATTTGGTATTTTCTAGATGATGTTCTGACTATGTTTATGAAAAGAATCAGTTCTCAAATCGGACAAGTCAAGGTAATGCCACGCTTCCATTGTCCGTTTTTATATTCTGCATTTGCTTCTGTTTCAAGAATTTCCGTTGATGTTCACTTAGACTTTCGTCCTTTTTGGGTCAATAAGATAAATACCAGTTGTTGCCCTTGTTCTAGAATTTGAAACCATTTCCATCTGTTATTTTGCCTGTCCCCCTCTTCGACTTGAAGGCTTCTAATGTTCCCAGATGATATTTTCTCAATCCGCAGATGTTACTGCAGTACATATTACAAAGGCTTCAGGGTCATCGACACCACCAGCCGTCTTCCATGTTGGATGATGATGAAGATGTGGAGTCTGAAGAAGATGATACAGAGGAAGACGAAGAAGATTTGACCAGAGATGATTTCAATCTCAACAAAATTATAGTCGCCATCACTCGTCCTGGAAAGGTTAATGCTTCATTTATTCTTTTTCTTGTCTAACCTCTTCAGCATTCAGATTGCTTTGTCAAATGTTCTTTATTCACATTGTTTTCAATTAATCATGCATCGTCCTGTGGTTGTTTATTTTTAGAATGACATTGTAGGTTAGGTGAGAGGTCTGATTTGGCCAGTTTGAACATGAAACATAAATTTATTTTGTTGGGTAACCTTCAATGTGGCAACAATTAATCCTGTTGACTTAACCCTTTAGCATTCAGATTAGTCTGCCAAATATAATGCTAATTTATTCACATTGTTCTGAATTAATCTTGTATTATGTTGTAGCTTCGAGATTTTGATGATGTGGTTGTTTATTTTTAGAATAACATTGTAAGGTAGGTCTGAAAGGCTGGATCTGACCAGTTTGAACATAAAACAGGTAGAATATTTTGGCTGGATATGGCTGGTTAAAAAGTTAAGCTTGTTGATTTCCTGAAGATTTTGTCATATCCCTAAGTAAAATCGCTGTCTTCCATCTATACGGATTTGTCCTTTTGGGTGCTGGTGCCACATAAAAAGACCCATGCTAGAGCTGTGTCAACACTCATGCCAGTGGCATGCAAAATGCACCCACCATACTCTGTTAAGTGGTTGGCATTAAGAAGGGCATCCAACCATAGAATCATAGAAACCATATCATAGCAGAGAAATGGAGTTCAGACAGCTCCGTGTCAAACCATCCAATCCATACCAGCTTGGAAAGCGGATGTTAAATGATGATGGCAATGTGTGTGTGTGTGTGTATAGATAAATAGGTGAAATAGCATGAATGGAATGAGGGGAATGAGAGACAAACAGATGTACAACGTGTGTGGTTACAACAGGTAGACAAAAATTTGAGAAATGATGAAGAAAATGTAAACACAAAACAATGACAGGAAAATTTGTGCTCAATGGGTGTTAAAACATGGAATGCAAAAGAAGTAGACTGACGTTTATATATATTTGTTTATTTTACATCATTTTAACGTTTTTGTTACCATATTTCTATTCGAATAATTTTTAAAATAGTGAAGAATTCCTTAAAATAGCATTGACATTATTATGGTGTAGTGGTTAAGAGCGCAGGCTACTAACCTCAAGATTCCGAGTTCGATTCCAGGCAGTGACCTGAATAATAATAATAATATCGAAAAATACCTTAGGAATGAGAACCCAGGTTCGAAATTTCCCCAAGACACCTGATGAAGGCTGGAGGGTATATCAGCTGAAACGTTATGTTAACAACAAACAAGATGAGGACAAATATCCATCAAATGTAAATAATGTATTATTAAATTGGTGTTTGGAACATTAATCAACATTAAATGTTAATTAAAGGTTTTAATTTAGATCCCTTTTAAAGCAGTAAGGTTGTATCACAGAATTGGGAGCGGCTTATATCAGAAGAGTTAAAATAATTTGTTTTTATCTCTTTACAGCTGTTTGGCATCCGAAGTACCAACGGTCGTATCATATGGTGCCATTATATTTCCAAGATGGCACCATTCAACAACTATGGTAAACCAAGTCTCATGCTCTTTGTCCAGAGAACTACAGCACATGTTGGTAACCACCCTCAGTGTTTGGTTCTCGGTAAAAACAAAGTAAGTAGAACCGTTATCGGATATGTATTTTTAAAACATTTTCTCACTCAACAACTGTGCAGTTATGTTTAAAACCTTATTACTCCATTGTGTTTTGTAATTATAATTGCCTCAGTCTGACTGGCTGACAAATAGGTTTCACTTATCTTTTTACTCATCACTAGTAGGAATGGTATTTCATTGGAAAACTGCCGCAAAAACAGACACAGGCATGGTCAAGCGGCTTGCTTTGCAACTACGTGGTCTCAGGTTCAATACCCACTGTGCGTGGTACCTTGGGCAAGAGTCTTCTTCTATTCTTCCAGACTAACTAATGTCTCATGAGTGACATTTGGTAGAGTGAGACTGTCAAGAAGTCCATCATATGTGTGAAGGTAGAGACTTTGAAGTACAAATACAGGCTGAAGACATCAATCATTGCTGGGTTATGTATAAGAAGAATTAAGATGGCCATGACACCAGTTGAAGACAAACTGTGTGGCATTTTGAACAAATGTCTTCTACTACTGCTTCACATTGACCAATATCTTGTCAAGAATTTGGTTGGATGGAAATTGTGTGGAGGTTGCTTGTGAGTGTGTATATATATCAGTGACACACAAAAAGCACTATCTGAACGTGATCAATGCCAGGCTTGCCTGACTGGCTCCTGTGCCGGTGGCACGTAAAAAGCACCCACTACACTCTCAGAGTGGTTGGCATTAGGAA
Organism: Octopus bimaculoides; assembly: GCF_046866305.1. NCBI lineage: Eukaryota > Metazoa > Mollusca > Cephalopoda > Octopoda > Octopodidae > Octopus > Octopus bimaculoides. Next base: position 164,988,999 of record NC_142930.1, read on the forward strand.
GGACAACCAGCTGTAGAAACATTGCCAGATCAGATTGGAGCCTGGTGCAGCCACTGGCTCTCCAAACCTCAGTAAAACCATCCAACCTATGCCAGCATAGAAAACGGACATTAAACAATGATGATGCTGATGATGGTGTCACAGGAAAAGTACTCAGAACGCTCTGTAAAGTAGTTGTCAGGAAGAACATCCAGTCATAGAAACCAAAACAGACAGCTGGAGGCTGGTGCAGCTCTCTAGCTTGCTAGCTTCTGTCAACCTATCCGACTGATGCCAATATGGAAAACAGGCGTTAAATGATGATGATGATCTATATATGTCTCATTTATAGGGGGATAATAAAAGAGAGAAACAAAGAGGGTTAACATATGAAGTGCAGGATGAATGCACATACTAGGCTTGTTGGCAGGCATTGAGTAAAGGAACTACTCACACAGTGAAAGGGAAAGATTCCTAGAAGGAGGAGGGGAAGAGGGAGCAAATGATAGAATATTTAAGGAAGAAGTTATACAAATAGAAAGGAGAGATAAAATTATGATGATGATGTCTTTAAATCAATATAATCTTTTTAATTTATTTTGTTTTATCACCAAACTGGAATGTAAAAGTCTTTTAATATCTTGTTGTGGATTTGTTTCTTTTGCTTTTGTAACTAGGTGAGTGGTGAAGGGGTGATTTATGCCTTCAACCCTGTAACTGGGAATCCTGTGTCTGACATTCCATCCAGTGGCAAGAATCTCGCTTACCGAGTGGTTCAGGCAGCTATGTACTCTGAGGTGGACAAGAACTATTTGAAAGGAGTGCTTATACTGGACAGTAATTTTGTTGTAAGTTACAAAGTCACTAACCACATACAAATGCACACACATGTTTTTATAGAAGTCGTAATAATGAGGTCTAACCAAATAAGGATATTTTGAAAGCATTTAATATTTACATTTTACAATAGGAAATACATCCCCTTGCTTAGCAACCACATGGTTCTGGGTTCAGTTCCACTCCGTGGCACCTGGGGCAGGTGTCTTCTATTATAGCCTTGCGTTGACCAAAGCTTTGTGAGTGGATTTGGTAGACGGAAACTGAAAGAAGCCCATTGTATATATATGTGTGTGTGTGTGTGTGTGTGTAGGTGTGTATATGTTTGTGTCTGTGTTTGTTCCCCCACCATCACTTGGCAACTAATGTTGGTGTGTTTACGTCCCCGTAACTTAGCAGTTTGGCAAAAGAGACAGATAGACCAAGTACTGGGCTTACAAAGAATAAGTCCTGGGGTCGATTTGTCTGACTAAAGGCAGTGCTCCAGCATGGCCACAGTCAAATGACAAACAAATAAAAGAACACTAAATACTTTCAAAATATCACTGATTGGTTCGATTTCGTTATTACAAACGATGCCAGTACAAATTGGCCAGTCCAGTCTCCATTTGTGAGGTTATTCTAACAACAGTTCGGTGTAATTATGTTTGACTCGAGTCGAAAATTCTGGCACTGTGCATCACTTCTTTGTGTAAAACAATATATGTACACATGCGTGCATATATGTATCTAATTGTAGTACTTATATACATATACGTAAAAAGCACCCACTACACTCTCGGAGTGGTTGGCAAGTTAGGAAGGGCAACCAGCTGTAGAAACTCTGCCAAAACAGACAATGGAACCTGGTGCAGTCCTCAGTCAAACCTTCCAACCCATGCCAGCATGGAAAGCACACGTTAAACGATGATGATGATGTCTGTGGAGTACACAGCCACTTGCACATTAATTTTATGAGGAGGCTGTTCTGTTTGATTGATTCAGCTGGAACACACGTCAGAACCAATGGCAGACAGTTACACACACACACACGTTTATAGAGACACACACACAAACACATATATATACACTGTATGTAAATGTCAATATTGGATTGGTGTAATATTCTAACTTCTGTTTCAGGTTCACACGTACCCAGCTTCCTATCAGATGACTCTCCGTAAATGCCTACCCTCAGTGTTTTTCTACTCCGTTAGTGTAGAGGAAGGACAAATGCAAGGTTATCGACTAATTAGCAACAGAGATAAGGTAATTATTTTTGTGTGTCTCTCTCTTAACTGGACTCTGGTGTTGTTTATATTGCAATGGTTTTGACCACTTTAACATTACTCCATCTCTGACTGCTCACACTGACCATAACATTACACTGTCCGTGACTACTCTGACCATGATATTACTGTCACTGACTGTAAGCAGTCATTGACTGCTTAGAATGGTCACAACCATGTCTCTGACCACTCTCTGACCATTAGTGTCAGTAACTATATACACTGACCATAACATTACAATGTCACTGACCTATAACAGTCTCATTGATCATTTACACTGACCAAAACAATACATTGCAATATCACTGACCACTTATGCTGACCCTAAACATCAGTGTTACTGACCACGCACACCGATTATAACACCTACACTGACCACTCACACCGGTCTCTTTAAATGTCCAAATGTGTTGTAGATTGTGGCTGAGAAAACCTGGATGGTCAATATGCAGAACAACATACAGACCATAACAAACGTTGTTACCAAGAGAAACTCAGGTAAGTCACTCAGTTTTTACCTGCTACATCACCATCATCACTGTAGGTACTGCCCACTGGTCAGTATTAGCCAGGAGGGCTGAGGTGGGCAGTTATTTATTTTTTCTTTTATTTCTTTTAGTTAGTAGACTGCGGCCATGCTGGGGCACCACCTTGAAGAATTTTTAGTTGAATGACCACCTGATTGGCACTCGTGCCAGTGGAACGTTAAAAGCACATCCGAGCATGATCGTTGCCAGGGCCACGAATTGGCTCCCGTGCTGGTGACACGTGAAAGGCACCATTTGAGCGTGATCGCTGCCAGCGTCACTTTACTGGCACTTATTGTTTTTTTTTAAGCCTGATATTTATTCTATCAGTAACTTGTGTCGAACCGCTAAGTTATGCGGACATAAACACACCAACACCTGTGCAGCTCCTGTCAATCTGTCCAACCCATGCCAGCATGGAAAACAGACATTAAATAATGATGATATATACTTGCTATACATTTGATTCCCTTTTTATGTTAATCATTCTTTTAACACTTTCTTACCCAATTAAGTTCACCATGCTTTAACATACGCAGTCTTTTACTTATTCATTTATATTTTCAGAAGTTGTACATTCCTTGGGCCGTGTCCTTGGTGACAGAAGCGTTCTCTATAAATACCTCAACCCCAATCTGGTGGTTGTCACTGCTGAAGGGGAGGAGACCCCATCACCTTCACAGAAATGTAATTATATTTCCTTATACTGATATTGAACCCTCTGACTTTAAATCTTCTTTATCCTTTGATTGATTCCTTAATAGGCACCGGTTTGGGGTTCAGCCCTATTGCATCTTCTATATAACCCCTGGCTAGCCTGAGCCTTCTAAGTGGATGTAGTTGACAGAAGCTGAAAGAAATTCATCATGTGTATATTTGTGTGTGTGTGTGTGTGCAAGTATGTATACATGTGTATGTATATGTGTGTGAGTGTTAATGCTTTCTTCTCTTGACATAGTGCAATAGCTGTAAATGAGCATCACTGTTCTAGAGGCCCGTAGTAGAAATGAGGACCCAGGTTTGAAATTTCCCCAAGACACCTGATGAAGGCTGGAGGGAATATCAGCCGAAACGTTGTGTTAACAACAAACAAGATGAGGACAAATATCCGTCAAATGTAAATAATGTACATAATTCCTCATCTCTTAAATATAAAACTGTATTAAAGGAATCTTAGTTTGGCAAGCTCCTTGGCAACCTCACCAGGGCTGGTGCCACAAAAATGCACTGGGTGCATCCTGTAAAGTGGTTGCTGTTGGCAAGGATATGTAACCATAGAAACCAAACTAAAGCAGACAGTGGTACATAATGCAATGCTTGGACCTGTCAGATCCTATCAAACCAATCCGACCCTTGTCAGCATGGAATATATACATTAATTGATAATGGCGAAAGTCCCAGGTTCGATCCCATTGTGTGGCATCTTGGGCAAATACCACTCTCTATGGCTTTAGGTTGGCCTATGTCTCTGTGAGTGAAATTGGGAAGATGGAAACTGTATGGAAGCCCATCAAATGGATTGTACTTGAAATTGTTTAAAGGTTTTTGTTTTGTTACACATTGTGTTACATTGATTCTGCCTGAGAATTATGTTAAAGGTCTGTGAAATACTCAACCAATTACTAATTAATTCAGGAGCAGTTAATTCAGTCTAGATCAAACAAGTGAATCATTATGAAACAATGGAGACCCTCCCCACCCACTACCAAGGTGTTTCCATAGTGTTTAATTAAAGTTTTATAATGACAATACAGTGTGATTATTTATTCATTAACAATCAGGTGAGAATAAATATGAAGTAACTGCTTAATTAGTTAATTTTGTTGACTAAATATTAATTTCTGTTTATCTTTTTGTTTGACAGTTCCATCCAACTTTCTGAATATTTATTTGATTGATTTGATCACTGGAAATGTTGTTTACCATTCCAAACATAGCAGAGTGAAAGGGCCTGTTAATGTGGTACATTCTGAGAACTGGGTTGTGGTAGGTATTTTAATTAACCCTTCATTTAAGACATGTTTTAATTAGTAACTGCCCTGATAAACGAGGTGGTCAAGTAAAGAATGGATACAAGCTTGGCTCAACATCATCATCATTTTGATGTCCACTTTTCTGCTGACATGAGTCAGATGAAATTTTCTGAGACAGATTTTCTATGGCTGGATGCCCTTCCTGCCACAAACCATCACTCGTTTCCAAGGAACAACAACCCCCACTTGTGTGATAGTGATGCTCATTTACTATTCATACATTCAAAACAAGGACACACACACATCCAGCTTTCATCAGCTAAATCTTGTCAAGCCAAGTGAGATCGTAGTCGTGGCCAATGCTGGTGTCGGGTCAATGGCACCTGTGCCAGTGGCACACAAAAAGCACCCACTACACTCTTGGAGTGGTTGGCGTTAGGAAGGGCATCCAGCTGTAGAAACCTTGCCAGATAAGATTGGAGCCTGGTGCAGCCTTCTGGCTTGCCAGTCCTCAGTCAAACTGTCCAACCCATGCCAGCATGGAAAATGGACGTTAAACGATGATGTTGATGCTGAATCCCTGAAAGGATGAAAAACAAAGTCAACCTGAGAGGAATTTGAAGTCTGGTGCAGCCCCTCCCGGCTTACCAGTTCTCAGTCAAACCATCCAATGCATGCCAACATGGAAAATGGATGTTAAATGATGATGATGTCATGCAGTGGGATTGAACCTGAAGCCTTGTAGTTGGGAAGCAAAATTTTTAACCACACCACTGTGCCTGCCCCTTATCAGTGTGGCATGATAATAATTCTTTCTAAATTTGGCACAAGGTTATTAGTTTTAGAAGTTAGAGGTTAATCTGTTGATTCCAGTACTTCACTGGTACTTTATTCTATTGACCCTGAAACGATGAAAGGCAAAGTCAATCACAGCTGAATTTGAACTCAGAACATAATGACAAATGAAATTCCGCTAAGCATTTTGACCAGCATAGTAACAATTCCACCAGCTCACCACCCTCATCACCTTAATGTCAATAATAACCATTTCAGATTTTGATACAAGACCAGCAATTTTAGGTGGAAGAAGTTTAGCCAATTACATTGACTTTGGTGCTTGACCGGTGCTTTTTTTTTTATCAATCCCTAAAGGACAAAGGTAAACTTGACCTCAGCGGAATTTGAAGTCAGATTGTAAAGAGCTGGGAGAAATACCACCAAGTACAGGCATACCTCACCCTACGTCGTTAATTGGTTCCAGGAGACACGACTTAAGTCGAATTAACATGTCTCTAGGCTAGACCGAATTTCCTTGTCTCTGGGCTAAACCGATAATAACCATTCCCAGTCCTGTACTTTATTTATGAATGCATTTTCAATAATAAATGTTTGATAAAAACCTATTTTAAACTTACAAACAAATAACTTTTATTTTTTAATACAGTAAAAAAACAAGTATCTAAATTTATGAATTCAATTTGGCAGTGTTTACCGTACATTGCAGATGCTTTATTTATGAATGTGGTTTGCAATGAGACATGGTTAAATAAAAGCCCTTTTTTAAGCTTAAAAAACGAATTCAGTAATTATTATTATTTTGCAATAGTAAAAAAAACTTAATCATTTTAAATTTACCAATATGGACATACAATTTGGTGATTTTGTTCACTCAGCTACACTACTTTATGGTGTGTATCTTAACATTTACTGTACATATTTTAATATGATTTTTATGTGCTTTTAACAATTTTCTTGTGATTTCACGATTCCAATATTTATGGCAGACAGACGTACAGTTGAGTAAAGTGACTTAACTTGATTTTTATTTTTCCATATGTTATTTTTGAAAACCGACGTATAATTGAGAAAGACTTAAATCGAAATGACTTAAGCTGAGGTATGCCTGTACTTTGTTCAACACACTAATGATCCTGTCAGTTAGCTGACTTCCACCATGTAATAATAATAATAATAATCCTTTCTACTAAAGGCACAAGGCCTGAAATTTTGAGGTAGGGGACTAGTCAATTATGTTGACCCCCAATATTTCACTGGTACTTAATTTATCGAACCTGAAAGAATAAAAAGCAAAGCCAACCTCAGCTGAATCTGAACTCACGATTTAGCAACAAGTGAAATACCGTTAAGTACTTCACCCAGCTTGCTAATGGTTCTGCCAAACTGCCTCCTTTGTATTATAATAATAACAACTTTTCATCATATACAGTGGGATTGAACCAGGAACCATGTGGTTGGGAAGTAAACTTCTTATTACACAGCCATGCCTGCACCTATATAATAATAATTGGTCATTCTTTATTTGTGCTTAAGAAACAGTTTCATTGATGTAGAAGTTTAGGTTTTCTCTTTTATTTCCTTTCTTTCTTTCTGTTTGCTCCAGATTAGAATACGGCACTCACCTAACCATTTCTCTCTCTTCTTTCCATCAAGTATAATTTCTACAACCAAAAGAATAGACGCAATGAAATGGTCGTCCTTGAGATGTATGAAGGGAAAGAACAAAGCAACTCTACAGCTTTCTCGTCTCTAAATCCCATATTGGCACCGTTGGTTACAAGACAGGCTTACATATTCCCAGCTTATATCTCCAACATGGCTGCCACGGTGACAGAGAAAGGCATCACAAGCAAACATGTGATTGGTAAGTTAAGTCACTTGCTTAAGGATAACTTTGTACATGTTAAGTTTGTTACAGAGCTGTGGAGTCGAAACAAAAAAAAAACTTTGATTTTGACTCTTTTACTATTGGACCTCCTACTCCGACTCCTCTTTATGTAATTAAGTGATTGTGGTCAAAATATCTCATAAAGCATATGCATACACTTGTACTTTGAGTAGGCCCTGGTTTAGATTAAAAAATAAAGAGATTGTGAATTGGAGTCAGTGTAGTTTTTCTGGCTTCGACTCCACAGCTATGTGTGTGTGTGTATGTGTGGCTGTGGAGTCAAAACAAAAAATTTCGACTCCTGTACTATTGGCAGCTCTGACTCTGACTCCTCTTTATGTAATTAAGTGATTGTGGTCTACGTATCTCATAAAGCATGTGCATACGCTTGTACTTTGAGTCGGCCTTTATGTTATAGCTTGTTTAGATTCAAGAATACAGACATTGTGAGTCAGAGTCGGTAAAACTATACTGACTCCCACTTCCCCTTAATTGTTTCCGACTCAGCAGCCCTGGTTTGTTGTTAAGCCTCAGACCAGTGCCGGTGGAGCAGGACTGTGGTCAGAAACATCCCGGCCATGACTGTCCCAACTATTTACTTTAAATAGTACACCTGTCCAGTGAAGATTTGGTCATTGTTTTCAGCAAATCAATCAGCTGTGTAGAGACTATCACACTTGTAGTATTGGTGTTTGTGGTGACAGTTGAGATCTGTCACTTGTAATGACTTCATGTCCTGGAAGAAGAAAACTCAACTTAATAACTTATCAGTTAACAAAATCATAAATACACCTTGGAGAAAGCCAGGACGTGAAATTTTTTTTTCCACGTGAGTTCCAGATCCCAGTTATGAACTCATTTGCATACAGCCAATCAGAGCTCAACTATCAAACTAATTAATGAGCATTTAAGATCCATCTTCATCACATCTTTTCATATTTCCCTCTTCCTCAGGTTTCATCTATTCAAAGCACTGGGCCCTTCCCCATACATCACCCGTGCCACTGTGGTTGCCCATACTATTGTAATTGAAGTTGTATGTTTATTTTGCAGTGGCCCTCAAATTTGGTGGTCTCCTGTCTGTGCCAAAAGCCTTCCTCGATCCTCGACGGCCTGTAACACCAACACAGCAGCACATGTAAGTCCTTTTATATTCACATTGGTCAGTATTAAATACTTACCTTAATTGCAACAATGTCTCACTGCAGAGACTGACTTGACCAAAGTTAAAAACGATATTGATTTCAAATTTTGGCACAAGGCCAGAAAATTTTTTTGTGGGGTGGGTTAAGTCCATTACGCTGACCCCAGTGCTCAACTGGTACTTATTTTATCAAGCTGGGAAAGACAAAAGGCAAAGTCAACCATGGCAGAATTTGAATGTAAAGACAACCAAAATGGCTCTAAGCATTTTGCCTGGCATACAAATGGCATCAGGCACTCTTCTGACAACCAGCTCTAAATGCATGTGTGTATGTAAGTTTGTATATAAGATGGTATGTCATGGGAAGAAGTGGAATCTAATATTTGCAGAGTGATCTATTGATCTTGTGTCTCATCACCATCATCATCATCGTCATTTAACATCTGCTTTCCATGCTGGCATGGGTTGGACCGTTTGACTGAGGACTGGCAAGCCCGAAGGCTGCACCAGGCTCCAATCTGATTTGGTAAGGTTTCTACAGCTGGATGCCCTTTCTAACACCAACCACTTCGAGAGTGTAATGGGTGCTTTTTACGTGCCACCGGCATGGGAGACAGCCAGGTGGTATTGGCATTGACCACATTTGAATGGTGCATTTTACGTGCCACTGGCATGGCAGACAGTCCGGCGGCACCGAGAGAAAGATTTCCTGGAAAAGTATGTCTTTCTCTCTCTCTCAGGTGATCACTTTTGAAGTGTTCGATGCTGCCTCTCACTTTCGCTTAACAAACTTAATCAAACTCAGGCATGTCTTTTTATATACATGCATTCATAGGTGCAAGCGTGGCTGTGTGGTAAGAAGCTTGCTTCCCAACCACATAGTCCCTTGTTCAGTCCCACTGTGTGGCACCTTGGACATGTGTCTTCTACTATAGCCTCGGGCTAACCAAAGCCTTGTGAGTGGATTAGGTAGACAGGAACTGGAAAAAGCCTGTCGCAGTATAGGGATATCCCTAATATCCCAGAAACAACTATAAGACTTTCTTTTTATAAATGTCCTGAAAATGTCCACACACCCTTGGCCTTGTTGTCTCATTTAATTTAACATATACGTATATATTTGTGTTTGCCCCCCCCCCCCCCCATCTGATACTGGTGTGTTTACATCCCCGTAACTCAGTGGTTTGTCAAAAGAGACCGATAAAACAAGCACTACGCTTACAAAGAATAAGCCCTGGGGCCGATTTCTTCGACTACCACCCTTTAACACGGTGCTCTAAGATGGCCACCATCAAATGGCTGAAACAAGTAAAAAAAAAAAAAATGAAATAGGTGCAGTCATGGCTGTATGGTTGAGAAGCTTGCTTTCCACTCCTTGGTCTTGAGTTCAGTCCCACGGTGCAGCACCATGGACATGTCTTCTACAATAGTTACCAGCTGACTAAAGACTTGAGTGGATTTCATATTGAAAGAAGCCCATCATTATCATTGGATGTCCTTTTCCTGTGCTGGTATGGGTTGGATGATTTCACAGACACTGACAAGCCAGAGGACAGTGCCAAGCTCCTATGTCAGCTGGATTTCCTTACTTAATGCCAACCGCTTAATGTTGAGTGTGTGTCTTTGCGTGTACTCATATCTTAATACCACAAGATGAGTGTAAATACAAATGGTGCTGTTTGTTTCCAATATTGCCCTAGGGAAATATTAGCTAGCTTGGAAACAGAGGGTTTGCAACAAGAAGGGTATCTAGTGATAGAAAATCTGCTTCAACAAATTCTGTCTAACCTATGGAAAAATGAATAACAGCCACATTGCTCCAATCACAAGATGAACCAAAGAATATATAATCTGGAAATATCAAAAGTGTTTTACTTTATGATGGATGCAACTAAATTGCAACTTCAAAGTCACTGTCGACCTTTGCTTGTATTATCCAACAATGAAAATACACTTTATTTACTATTTACCATATTTGTTGTTGCAGGGAAGAAGGAATTATTCCTTACATGCCAGAGATTCCTATCAACATAGAAGCTATTGTCAACTACAACAAGAGTGTTGATGGAATCAGTGGTATTTACACTGGTTCTGCTGGGTTAGAATCAACTTCTCTAATCTTAGCCTATGGACTCGGTAAGTTAAACCATGTCTTCTTTTCATTCTTTGTTTTCTCAATTCAGTTGTATCATCCCCCATGACTTCTTGTCAACCGTTCTATGTTTCACCTTTCTCAAGCGCAACATTCACCATTACAACTAATCTTTCTTCTCAACATCCACCCTCTGAAAAACCACTTCCTACCAATGTTTTTCTTACACACACATACATATATATATATATATTTCAGACTGTTTATGCTGACCATTGACTCTATCAGGCTCACCAGTCCAGTGGGCCTGCAAAAGTTAGACATAATCCTTTTCTCCCCACTGTTACAGAACACCAAATAACAAATAACATTCACTAGGTTCAGTAGTACCCTACTTGAACAACACTGACCTTAGATATGGGACTTCAGTTGATCCCCATCTCTATCCCTCTAACCTAGCACAAAGCCACTTCCTGTGGTTCAATTCCTCCTCTCTCCATTTTATTTCATTCTTCCTGGATTGGAATGGGGGAGGAGCAGTGTCACCCTTTTTTTTTACCATATTTCTGCTGATGTACACTACTTTTGAAAATAATGGAAAATGTAGTAAAATAGCTTTATTATTATTATTAAGCTGGTGTAAAGCGGTGACCTGGCAGAATTGTTAACACACTGGACGAAATGCTTTGTGGTATTTCACCCGTTGCTATGTTCTAAGTTCAAATTCTGCTGAGGTTGACTTTACCTTTCAACCTTTCAAATGAAATAAGTACCAGTTATGCACTGAGGTCGATGTAATTGACTCATCCCCTCCCCTATAATTGCTGCCCTTGTGGCAAAAATTTGAAACCATTATTAAGCTGGTGTTTAGGACACAAGATTTTGATTGAAGATTTTAATTCTGACCAGTTTGAAATATATATGTATGTGGCCTCCGTGCGGGTGACACGTAAAAGCACCCACTACACTCTCTGAGTGGTTGATATTAGGAAGGGCATCCAGCTGTAGAAACTCTGCCAAATCAGATTGGAGCCTGGTGTAGCCATCTGGTTTCACCAGTCCTCAGTCAAACCGTCCAGCATGGAAAGCGGACGTTAAACGATGATGATGTGTAAGTATGCATGTATATATATATGTATATCATCGTTTAATGTCCGCTTTCCATAAATAGAATCAAGGATAGTTTCAGGCACAAAAGGGTGAGTGTTGCTTAAAAAAACCCTTACCGACCAATCCAAATGAAACCATTCTTAACCACACACTAATAAAGTCTTCTCCATCTGAGTTATTTTGTCTCCTTTCTGTTTGCAGATCTTTTCTACACCCGGGTGAACCCTTCGAAGATGTTCGATGTCCTCAAAGATGACTTTGATTATATATTTATTAGCAGTGTACTAATTGGTATGATTGTGGTGTCTGTTGTGTCACAAAAACTAGCAGCTCGAAAAGCTTTGAACAGAGCCTGGAGATAACTGTCACATCGTTTTAATTAATTATATTTAATGATCTTTTCTTACATTTTCTATGTAAATTATTATTGTTATTCACATTTTTTTTTGTGCTGTTTTTTTAAAAATTTCTTTTCTACATCTACAAATAAAAAGAAAATTAAAATATTTTTGTTGAATGTTGATCCTTACCACATGTTTCTTGGTTCAGTCCCACTGCATGATGCTTTGAGTGAGAGCCTTCTATTATAGAGCCAACTACAGCCTTATGAGTGGATTTGGTAGATGAAAACTAAAAAAGCCCATTGTGTGTATAGATATCTACAGATATGTGTGTGTATATACATATGTATGTGTGTATATATGTAATATATGCATATATATACGTATGTCTGTACGTATGTAAGAGTGGCTGTGTGGTAAGTAGCTTGCTTACGAACCACATGGTTCCGGGTTCAGACCCACTGCGTGGCACCTTAGGCAAGTGTCTTCGACTATAGCCTCAGGACGACCAAAGCCTTGTGAGTGGATTCGGTAGATGGAAACTGAAAGAAGCCCGTCGTATATGTGTGTCTGTGTTTATACCCCCAACATCGCTTGACAACCGATGCTGGTGTATTTACGTCCCCGTAACTTAGCGATTCTGCAAAAGACACCGATGGAATAAGTACAAGGCTTCCCAAGAATAAGTCCTGGGCTCGACTAAAGGCGGTGCTCCAGCATGGCTGCAGTCAAATGACTGAAACAAGTAAAAGAGTATATGTATGTATGTATATATATATATTTACTTGAGGGAGCCATGTATGTATGTATGTATATATTTACTTGAGGGAGCCATGTATGTATGTATGTATGTATATATATATATATATTTACTTGAGGGAACCATGTATGTATATATATATATATATTTACTTGAGGGAGCCATGTATGTATATATATATATATATATATATATATATTTACACTTGAGGGAGCCATGTATGTATGTATATATATATTTACTTGAGGGAGCCATGTATGTATGTATGTATATATATATATATATATATATATATATATAGATATATATTTACTTGAGGGAGCCATGTATGTATGTATGTATATATATATATATATATATTTACTTGAGGGAGCCATGTATGTATGTATATTTACTTGAGGGAGCCATGTATGTATGTATATATATATATTTACTTGAGGGAGCCATGTATGTATGTATATATATATATATTTACTTGAGGGAGCCATGTATGTATGTATATATATATATATATATTTGGCTCCCTCACAGACAGTCCAACTAGGAGCAATTCAAAAGTGTCTTCACCACTCCATTGGAGCACAGACAAGTGAACAAACCAGCGCACTTCTTTGCTACCTCCCCTATAACCAGTGAGGCAGTTACGATGGAATACATCAACATTAGCGAAAAAAATGTACTACTAGCTATACATGAGGTGGACTGCTGGCCCTAATGGTTTCCCAGCAATCCTCCTTAAATCGTGTAAGCATGCCCTGGCAAAACCCCTCCAGATCCTCTTCCAGAGCTTTCTCGCAAACGAAAGACTGCCAAGCAAGCTGAAGGAGGGAATAATATGCCCAATCCATAAAGGGGGAAGCAGAGCAGATGCCAAAAACTATAGGCCTATCTCTCTGACTTCCCACATCAGCAAAGTCATGGAAAGGATGATCAGAGGAAAACTGATTGCATTCCTTGAAGAAAATAAATTGCTGAGTGATACCCAACATGGCTTTAGACCAGGTAGGAGCTGCCTGACCCAGCTCTTACAACATTACGACTGGGTGTTGAGGCAGTTACTCAACAACTCAAATGTGGACGTAATATACCTTGATTTTGCAAAAGCTTTTGACAAAGTGGATCATGGTGTGATATGCCACAAACTGCGTGATCTTGGCATAGCTGGAAAACTTGGAGAGTGGTTACATGACTTTCTGAAAGATAGAAGTCAGGCAGTAGTGGCTAATGGAGCCACCTCTATGAAAACACAAATAATGAGCGGTGTTCCACAGGGCACTGTCTTGGGACCATTGCTTTTTATAGTCGCTCTCTCAGATATGCCTTCAAGTGCCTGGATAGCCACTCTTGCAAGCTACACAGACGATACAAAAGTCTCGCAGAAAATACAGAACTCCAGTGATGTTGCACACCTGCAGCAGGAATTGGACTCAGTTTACAGATGGGCTGAGGATAATAATATGCAGTTTAATGCTGAAAAATTCCAAGCCCTGCGCTACCAACGTCCAAAACTGAATATGAAACTTACAGAGTACACTGGTCCACAGGGAATTTCAATCCCAGAGCCTAAATCAGTGAGAGACCTGGGTATCGACATGAGTGATGATACCTCTTTCCAAGTGCACATTACCAGAATGGCAACGAAGTGCAGACGATTGGCTGGATGGATCCTGAGAACATTCAGAACCAGAGATAAGGAAACCATGATGATCCTCTGGAGGACATTCGTCCTCAGCTGCCTGGATTACTGCTCACAGCTGTGGTCACCCACCAGTCTGAAATTAACAGCAGACCTTGAAGCAATCCAGAGGAGATTCACAAAGAAGATTGTCTCTTTGCAACTGCTCAGCTACTGGGAAAGGCTGAAACAGCTAAGACTCTACTCCCTGGAGAGAAGGCGGGAGAGGTATGCAGTAATATACATCTGGAAGTTCCTGGAAGGAATTGTGCCAAATTTTGGCATTGAAAGCTACACCAATGCCAGAACGGGACGACACTGCATAGTGCCAAAGATCTCAGCAATGCCATCGCGCTTCAGGACCAGTTACTGCAACAGCTTGGGATTCAGGGGCCCACAGCTTTTTAATATTCTCCCAAAGAGCCTGAGGAATCTGCACAAAGTAGATGTAGGAGTTTTTAAATCAAAGCTGGACCTCTTCCTGTCGAGAGTCCCAGATGAACCTACCTCGCGGCAGGAGGTGCAAATGAGGGTTGCGAAATCAAACTCCATTCTTCACCAAGTGCCACATATTGTAAGAGGCTCCCTGTAATAACAGTGTAGCAACACGGTGGTGCATCAGCATGGCCGCAGCTCTAAGCTGAAACTTAAAAAAAAAATATATATATATATATATATATATATATATAAATAAATCTATAAATATATATATATATATATATATATAAATAAATCTATAAATATATATATATATATATATATATAAATAAATCTATAAATATATATATATATATATATATATATAAATAAATCTATAAATATATATATATATATATATATATATAAATAAATCTATAAATATATATATATATATATATATATATATAAATCTATAAATATATATATATATATATATAAATAAATCTATAAATATATATATATATATATATATATAAATAAATCTATAAATATATATATATATATATATATAAATAAATCTATAAATATATATATATATATATATATATATATAAATAAATCTATAAATATATATATATATATATATATATATAAATAAATCTATAAATATATATATATATATATATATATATATATATATAAATAAATCTATAAATATATATATATATATATATATATATATAAATCTATAAATATATATATATATATATATATATATATAAATAAATCTATAAATATATATATATATATATATATATATAAATAAATCTATAAATATATATATATATATATATATATATAAATAAATCTATAAATATATATATATATATATATATATATATATATAAATAAATCTATAAATATATATATATATATATATATATATAAATAAATCTATAAATATATATATATATATATATATATATATAAATAAATCTATAAATATATATATATATATATATATATAAATAAATCTATAAATATATATATATATATATATAAATAAATCTATAAATATATATATATATATATATATATAAATAAATCTATAAATATATATATATATATATATATATATATATATATATATATATATATATATATATATATAAATAAATCTATAAATATATATATATATATATAT